>NW_020951147.1:1082992-1092415 GCF_900497805.2 Vombatus ursinus
CACACACACACACACACACACACACACACACACACACACACACACACGCACAGGAAATGCCTGGCCACTGGCTCAGTTGTCAGAATAAACCTCTGGGGACTGCTCCAAGTTGGAGAAAACAGGGTTCCATTTTTCTGTTCATTATGTTAATATTACTATAATATGACTCTCCTCCTGAGGATTTAGAGCAAAGTGGGCTAGCTGGAAAGCTGGCAAACAGCAAGGGATCAAATGATCGTGGTGCGGTTTGAGGGGGGAACATAGCCTCCACTCCTGACAGATAAGTTGTTGTTGTGCCTAGCAGAGGCTGCAGCATTGGAGAGAAGAGCAGGAGCTGAATAGATAATGATGAGGGTAAAGTTACTGTACTGAGAAGCCAAGAAACCAAGAAGCTGGGAAACTGAGGAACCCAGAAACTGAGAAACCAGTCTGGAGGCCCTGGCCACAAACCACAAGCGGCTCCCTTCTCTCCCTCTACATGACCTCACTGGGTGAGCTCATCGGCTCCCATGGATTTAATGACTGTCTCCATGCTGACGATTCTCAGAGCTCTGGATCCTGCCCTAACCTCTCTGTTCACCTCCAACCAATCTCACATCACCAGCTGCCTTTCTGACACCTCGCCTGGTATGTCCAACAGACACCTTGACTCAACATGTCCCAAACAAAACTCGCGATGTCTCCTCCCAACCCCCCCTTCCCCCCTTCCTTATTACAGTCGAGGGCATCCCCTCCTCCCAGTCCTTCAGGCTCCCAACCCAGGAGTCACCCTGGACTGGCCATTATCTCTCCCAGCCCACGTCCAAGCTGTTCCCAAGGCCGTCAATGTCTCCTCTGCCACATCTCTCAAATTCGCCCCCTTCTCTTTTGACACTGCCACCATTATTGTCCAGACTTTATCACCTCCTGTCTCCTGCAATAGCCTGGGGGTGGGTCTATCTGCCTCAAGTCTTTCCCCTCTCCTCCATTCAGTCTTCAAAGTGAAGGTTCAACCATTTCTCACACACACACACACACACACACACACACACACACACACACGCTGTGTGCTGGAAGCAGTTGACTGCTTCCAGTAGACTGTAAGCTCCCAGAGGGCGGAGGTTGCTTCATTTTTATTTTTTTATCCCCAACATCTGGCACAGAGAAGACACTTAATGTTTGTACAATTGGATTAAACATATAATTTCCAATCCCCTTAACCTTCTCCTCCAGGGATCAACCCCACTCTGCACATTTTAAATGTCATATTGTGCAGAAGTGAGGCAGCTAAAAAGGGGCCACACCTAGCAGTATGACCTCAGTTACTTAAACTTCTGATGTCCCAGAGCTAGACAACTGTCCAAGAGTAGTACAAATCGCACGCAACAGTTGCTGCCCTGCATTGCTAGGGAAGGGCTTTGCTCACCTGGGAGGCCCAGCCCCTCTCCTGGGCTTACATGGCACACTACCCTAGGCTAGGCAGGACAGAGTTACAGAGAGAGTGTGTGGTTCTAATGTGCAGTGAGCTTACTGGCTCACTGAGGAGCCCCAACTGAATACAGCAAACACTGAGGAAGTACAAAGATGCAGCACAGAGGGAGACCTAGGAAGATAAAAGGGAACCAACTAGGGGTGCCACAGGGCACTAAGCCTGGAGTAGGGAAGACCTGAGTTCAATTCCAGCCTCAGACGCTAGCTGTGTGATCCTGGACAAGTCACTCAACTGATGACTGACTCAGTTTCCCCAACTGTAAAATGGGGATAATAATAGCACCCACCTGCCAGAGTAAGCTTAAATACTTTGGCCACCTAATAAGAAGACAGGACTCACTGGAACAGATCCTGATGTTGGGAAAGACTGAAGACAAAAGGAGAAGGAGACAGTGGAGGATGAGATGGATGGATGGTGTCACAGAAGCAACAAACATGAGCTGGGAAAGACTTTGGGAGATGGCGCAGGGCAGAAAGACCTGGGGTGTGATAGTCCCCGGAGCCACCCAAGCGCAGACCCAACTGAACAAAAACCTCCCAAGGTTCAGTGAGAATCAAATGGAATCATAATTGTAAAGCCCTTCCACAGTGCCTAGCACCATGGCCAGCACACAGTAAGTCCTAGGTAACTATTCGCTATCACCATTATTAGTATTAAGCTGTCTGTCTCCAGGGAGCTTAGGTTCTAGGTCAAGTCACCTTCCAACGAGTAGGCTAGTATTCCTACATATTCCTGGCAGGAACTGTGGAATAGTCGGACTTTATATCCCCAGGGAAGACTCACAGAACCAGAGTTAGATGGCACCTCAGAACAAGCCATCCACAAAAGGCATCCCCATTCAGCCTCTGCTTGGAGACCTCCTAGGAGGGAGGAACAGCCAGCAGCAGAGGCAGGAAAATCTGGGTGACCTCCAACCTCAATTAGCTTCTTTGTACCCTCCCCCTGCCCCCATTCCTCCAGGGTCTGACCTCTGAGACCCAAGAGAAAAAATCTGGCCCCGCCTCCACACAACAGACAGCCCTTTCCCTAAAATGGCTCTTAGGTGCATCCAGAATCTTGTCTTTTCAAAGCTGCCTTCCCCATTCTTTCAGATAATCCTCCTGCAATATAAACCCAAGGGCTCTTCACCACCCTGGCAGCCCTCCTCTGGACAATCTCCAGCTCACTCTAATACACAAAACTAAACAGAATATCCCAGATGAGGTCTAAGGGGAGCGGAGGACAGTGAGGCTGTCCTCTCTACTTCCGTAAACTACACCTTCTCAAAGCTACCTGACACGGCACATCCCATAGCTTCCTCAGAGCCTGCAATCCACTCAAACCCCCAGATCTTTTTTTTCAAAACTGCCTATTCATGTGTTACCCACTGTACATCCGTGAAGCCAATTTTTTTGTACCCACGTCTAATATCTGTAAAGTACTTAGCACAGTGCCTGGCACATAATTCCCCTTACTCCCATGAACTTCAACCAATTAGACTCAGCCCAATGATCCAACCCGTCAGAATACATTTGAAGGTAAGCTTCTAGAGAGAGCGCCATTTGGGCTTCTTCTTTGTTCCCCAGTACTTAGCACTGTGTTTGGCCTTAAATCCATGTGCAGTGACTGACTTTGGATCCTAACTCTCACCCCCAAGGCAACTCTCCCTCTGAGCTTGGTGCCTGCGGCAAATACGATGAGTAGGTCAACTATGACTTTATCCAAGTCATTGATAAAAACGTGACACATGCCAGGGCCAAGCATGGGGCTCTGGGGCCTTCCCCCGTGACATAGAAGCATTTCCAACTACTCTTTGGGTCCGACCATCCAATCGCTTCTGGCTTTGTCGGGTGGCATTATCGTCTACTTCAGATTTCTCTTCCACAAGGAGATGATACTTCATTGAAAGGCCAGCTCAGATCTGAGTACACCACGTCCCAATACCCCAGAGGCCCCACTAATGGCAGCCTCACTGGTGGTTGCCTCAGCGCCCCCTACAACCATGCCCAGCTCAAGCAGCTACTCACCCCCCAGACACGACACCCATGAGGAACCCCTATCATCGAACACCGGCATAAGGCCAGGGGACAAATCCAGAGCTCCAACTCCAGCATTTAGCTTGAGGCAGTGAGGTGGCACAGGAGCTTTATAAAGCTCTGGACCTCAATCAGGAAACCCTGAGGTCGAATCCTGCTTCAGAAGCCTCCTAGCTGTCTGATCCTAGGTGTCGTTTAACCTACTGAGGATGAGAAGTAGAGATCGAAGCACCTCCCTCCATAGTTACTGGGAGGAAAAATAAGATGTACTGCTACTAATTATGATTATATTTGGGAAACACCATGCCAACACATAAGCGGGTAGAGAACAAACCTAAATAGGTACAAGGGTCCCAGCGGTCAGGGATCAGAAAAGACTTCACATAGGATGGGATGTCTGAGCTGAACTCCAAGGAGAGAGGGGAGGGTGGGCCTTCCAGGCATGGGGCAGGGCCATTACAAAGATACAGAGGTGGGACTGAGTCTCATGTAAGGAGCAGAGAGAAAGCCAGTTTAACTGGACCGTGAGTGTGTGGATGGAACAAGGTAGAATCTGCCTGTGAAGGGAGGCCAAGCCAGGTTAGGAAGGCCTTCTCCTGACAAACTTAAATCTAAAGGAAATTGGGAGTTACTGAATGTTCTTGAGTGAGAAGCAACACGGGCACCATGGGGCACCATGGGGCACCACAGCACACACAGCACCGGGTCTGAAGTCAGGAAGACTCATCTTTCTGCTTTCACACCCAGCCTCAGACACTTCCTAGCTGTGTGACCCTGGGCAAGTCACGTCACTCTATTTGCCTCAGTTTCCCCATCTGTAAAATGGGCTGGAGAAGGAAATGGCAAACCAAACCCCAAATGGAATCATGAAGAAATCTCAACTGAAGAACAACCAAAGTAACATGGTCAGACTTGAGGAAAATCTCCCGACCGGGCATGGCAGTGCCTGCTGTATGCAATCCCTGCTCCTTCAAAAGACTAAGGCACGGCAGCTCTGGGCTACAGAGAATCCGCACGAATTTGGGCACCAATATGGTGAGCCCCAAGAAGGTGGGGGAAGACATCAGCTGCCTAAGGAGGGCTGACCTAACCCAGTTTAGAAATGGAGCAGGCCAGGGGGGGACAGAGACCCTACTCAAAAACCAAGAGCAAACCAAAAGTCACTTGGGCAGCTGTGCAGAGGATGGATGGGGTGGGGAGAAACTGAGGAACCCCCAAACTGAGCAGGCGCTGAGCCATCCCTACAGACCTTGCCTGCAAGCCTCACAAACGTGTGTCATATAATCAGCTCATTCCTGGGGCTTACACAAAGTCTCCAGGCTCATTCCCTGGACAACGGGGCTCGGGGCTCTCGGGATCACTGGGCCAGAGGCTGCTCCCAGGCTTCTTCGGGCCCTTTCCATCTCCTGGCATCCTTTTAAAACGCTACTTCATTTGATCCTCACAACAACCCGGGAGGTAGGTGCTATCATTCTCCTCACTTTACAGACGAGAAAACTGAGGCAAACAGAAATCAAGTGACTTTCCTGGAGTCACACAGCTAGTATCTGAGGCAGGATTTGAACTCAGGTCTTCCTGACACCAAGGACAACACACTCGCCAATACGCCACCGAGCTAGCCTGTCTCTGGACATTGCCACATGTGACCCACTCCTCTTCCTGTGCTCTGTACCTTCTGTGGTCAGAATCCCCTCATCTTCCAGGCTCAAGGCTCCTCCTTCCTGTACTCCTCCATGATGCCTTCCCTGAAAGGCTTTCCTCCTGCTGGGCCCCCGCACACCTTACATCGAAGCACCCTCACCGGAGAAGACGGTCCAGCTACCTGACACTGTCTGGGCCCTCTGAGGGCAAGGGCTTTCCTGGCTTCTTCATCTCTGTATCACAGCCTCAGTGCTACGCACCATGCTATACATACAGCAGGCATTTAATTCTTGTTCAGTCAATCCACAAGTATCTATTAAGTGCTTAATACATCCTAGGTACTGTGCTGGGTATTAGGTATACAATGAGAAAAATATAACAATCCCTGCCTTCAAAGAGCTTACATTCTATAGGGAGGAGGCATGAGCTATCTCACTATATACAGCTTTACAGCAAATGGAGACAAGGTAGTTTGGGGAGGAAGGGTGCTAGGTGAGGGCTGGAAAGGGAGGGATGCAAGGCCTCATGTAGAACGTAGGCTTCAGTGGGGTCCTGGAGGAAAGAAGGAATTCCAAGAGGAGGGCATTTCAGGGAGAAGAGAGAGCAAGGTGCTGTGGGAAAGGCAGCAGAAGGGCGGGCCGGCCCAGAGAGTCAGAAAACAAGCATTTCTTAAGTGTCTACTGTGTGCCAGGCACTATGAAAAGACCTGGAGAGAGAAAGGCAAAAACCCTGCCCCTGCCCTCAAGAAGCTCACATTCTAATTGGAGAGAAAATGTGAAAATAATGAGGTCAATCAAAGCAGACTGAAGGCAGTCCTGAGAGGGAAAGGCCTTCTGTGGTAGGCAGGATTTGAAATGAGTCTTGAAGGAGGCCAGGGCTTCTGAGAGGCAGAGAGGAGGAGGGAGGGCATTCCAGGCATGGGGAACAGCCAATGGAAAAGCCTGGAGATTGGAAATGGAGGGTCATGTATGGGCAAGAGCCAAGAGGCCAGTGGAGCTAGACTGCAGAATACAGAGAGGAGAGTAGAACATAAGAAGATGAAAGGCAGAAAGATGAAAGGCCAGGCTGTGAAGGGCTTTAAATACCAACCAGCTGAATCAATATTAGAATCTGGAACTGGGCTGGGGAACCTCTGGCTTTCTAGGTCCTTGGATTTGGCCAAGTCTAAGTTTTACCGAACAAATCCTTTTATGAAGCGGATGTGTTCTGTGAAGTTTGGATTCGGTCAAAGGGCTGCACTTGAGGACCTAGAGAGCCACATGTGGCCTTGAGGCTGCAGGTTTCCCACCCCTGGATTCTAGAAACTAGGAGCCCCTGGAGTTCACTGTAAGAACAGGGACTGCTTTTGCCTTTCTTCGTATTCCCAGTCCTTAACATGGTGCCAGGCATACAGTAGGCACTGAAGAAACACTTGTTGATTGGACTTGTGTGACATGGGCAGACCAAGGATTCAGGAAGTTCCTGAGTGCAAGGACTGAAGAGAGGAGAGGAGGCAGGGAGGCTAGGGAGGAGGCTGCTGCAACAATCCAGGGGAAAGGCTGGGGCAAGAAGAGAATACATGGAAAGTTCTGTGGTAAAGGGCGCAGGAAGGAGTGAGCGGTAACAAGCCTGGAGAAGCCCGTTGAAGCCAGGGCTCTCAGCACCAAAAAGGACAAGCAGCAGAGTTTATTCTGGGAGCCAATGGAGATCGAGAAGGGAATAGAAATGGTCAGACCTGAAGGGAAGGAAAGCCACTGTGTTGAGCTGAATCAAACAGAACAGCCTTCCTGCATAGCACAGAACAGCAGAGGTGGAAGGAACTTCAGCGGTCGGCTGGTTCGACCCTCTACAATGTCTCCAACAAGCAAACAGCCTCTGCCTGGCTTCCTCCAGAGAGGGAGAGTCCACTCTTTCCCAAAGGAACTCGGCCAGGCAGCAGGCATTTATTAAGTGCTTACTGTGTGCCAAACAGTGCTAAACTAGAAATATAAAGACAGGCAAAAAACAGGCCCAGCCTAAGCTCATCCTAATGGCCCAGGAGCGAAGGAAACAAACCCCTACGTACTTACAGAATGTCTCTATCTGTCTATGTGTACACATCTCTCTCTCCATCTATCTGTCTGTCTATCTCTCTACCCACCTCCCTACCATCTATCTATCCCGGTAATTTCAGAGGGAAAGCACTAGCTTTAAGGCAGACACAGAGAGAAAAGTCCTGTGGACAGTTCTCTCTGATGCCTACATTTACTCCTTAGCAATTCCAAACTAACTTGGGCACTCTGGGGCCAAAGAAAAGAAGTCTTAATCCTTTCTTTTTCTTTTCTTTTCTTTCTTCTTCTTCATCTTCTTTTTTTTTTTTTTAAAGAAAACAGCCTTTCAGATACTTGCAGACAAACATCACGTCCCCAGGAATCTGCTCTTTTCCCTTCAATCAGTTCTCAGATGACAGGAATTCCAAGGCCCATTATCATCCTCCCAGCAATCAAAACCATTCCCTAAAGTGGAAAGAGGGTGAAACTCCCTTTTCTTAGAAAATCTTTTAAATCCATGGCTCAGTAAAACTCAGCATATCCACACCCTCCCCCTCTCCGCAGGAGCAGGAAGTATTTGTCAAAAGCCTAAGCATTCCCAAGGAGATTCCACCCAAGTCTAGACCCCGAGAACCTCGGAAATACCTCCACTGCCCTCCTCACATCACACAGAGCAAGACTCCTCCCCCCGATTTCTGCTAGGAGGTGAAGTCGCCCCTCCTAAGAGTACTTGGACTCTCCAGCAAACATCTAACCAACTGGGAGAGAAATGTGATGCACTCGCAGTACACGAGGTACTGACTCATGGAGAGACCGGGAGGGAGTGAAAAGGCAGAAACTCAAGAAGGACTTAAACCCTAAATGCCTGTGTTTGAGTTGCCGTCCTATTTTCAAGGAGGTCCCCGAAGAGTGGGGTGCTAACCCGAGTGTTTTCGCTCTGTTCCCGCTGTCCTGGGCCGCGATCAAGCAGCTAGGCAGAGAGTCCCTGGCAGACCAAACCCCTTCCCCTAAAAGAGCCATTTTCTTGGGATGCCATCCTTTGGTCCCGGTCCGAGGAGCTCCCAGCCCATCCGGACGAAAAAATTCCAGAAGCCCAAGCCCACCTACCTTCACAGAACTTTTCCCTAAAAGAATTCTAAGCTCCCAGCGCACTGACGCCGGCCACAAAGCCACCGCAGCCCAACCTGCCTACCCACCCCTCCCCCAGAAGGGGAAATCCTACACACAGAAGCCCTCGGGCTGGAGGGGGAGGGGGCGCAGCATTTTTCAGTGACCTGAAGGCCAGGCATACCACAAGAGAGGGGAGGCAGCGGCCTGTGGGTTAGGGGAGGCGCCACACCCATTTATCAGCACGGTCCGAGCAGGGCCGGACCGGACCGGCCCGGCCCGCAAACCGGGCCTGGGTTATGCGAGACAGACTCCCACACACATGCATCACACCCAGTTTCCACTTGGCTCTCCCTTCTCTCATGCCCTACTCTACCCCGTGGCGGAGGGGGTGGGGGGGAAGCAGGAGGGCACCCCCTTCACTGGCCACAACCCCCACCTCCACCCCAGACCGCGGAGGGAGCTCAGCTCGGCCCCTTCCGACCCCGTCTACACCCACATTCACGCTCAGCAGCGGCCCCTGCTCCCTCCACCGCCGCCGCCGCCTCCGCCAAAAGCCCGCAGACGACCAACCGCAGCACCCCAGGAGCCGCCACTTCCTCCCGAAACTCCAGCCGGGCCCGGCGGCGGAGGAGCCCGCCCTGGCCTTCCCCCCCGCAGCCCCTCGCCCCGTGGTGCGCCGCGCCCGGCCCGCGGAGACACCGGGCAGCCTCAATCTCCCGCCTCCGCGCGCTCACCTCGGTCCGTGCGTCCGCGCTCGCCAGCGACCGCCGATGCTCTGCCCTCCTCTCCCCTCCCCGCCGCTCCGGTCCAGCCGCGGTTTCCGCTCGCGACACTTCCTGTGTCGTCAGCACCGGGATGGGCCCGGGATGGGCCCGGGATGCAGAGCCCACAGGAGCCACCTGCGGGGCGACGCCAGCCCTTCCCGGCCCGGCACGCCCTCCCTGCGCCCTGCGCCCTATGCCTCCCTCCCACCTCGGGTCTTTCCTTCTGCTCATCCCTCCCAGCTTAGCGTCCAGCCCTCCTTCCAACTCATTCATTCATCCTTCCCTTCCTTTGTCGTTCCACCCCACGCCTGGGCCCTCGGTTAGCATTTGATCTTCCTTCGGGAGCCGGGCCCTCCCCCAGCAGATACTTTGTATCCCTTCAGGACCTGTTCCTGGCCAGGGTCGGAAGCCCG
>NW_020951147.1:1092425-1166181 GCF_900497805.2 Vombatus ursinus
TTTGTATCCCTTCAGGACCTGTTCCTGGCCAGGGTCGGAAGCCCGGGACTCTCCCAGCAGACACTTTGTATCCCTTAAGGTTTGCGCTGCCTCTGACTCACCTTGGGCCACTTCCTTCCCCTCCACGGGGGGCAGGAGCCAGAGCTGCAAGGACCTCATGCCGCCGGCCCTCCTGAAAGCCGACCAAACCCAACTATCAGCTGAATAGTTCAAGAGAGAAAATGAAAAGCTAGGAAGGACCTCATCAGTCAGTCACTCCAACACCCCTCCAATACTACAGAGGAAGAAACTGAGGCCCAGAGAAGCGAAATGATCCATCCAAGATCAGAAAAGGCTTTGTAGACTCCACAGAGCACTCTTCCCTCTCAGGCTTTGAACTAGTCCAAGTATGGGCAGCTGGAGATCGAAGCGGATAGTGTCTGGCCTGTAGTCAGGAAGACATCTTCCTGAGTTCAAATCTGGCCTCAGAACACTTACTAGCTGTGTGACCCTGGGCAAGTCACCCTGTTTGCCTCAGTTTCCTCATCTGTAAAATGAGCTGGAGAAAAAATGGCAAACTCCTCCAGTATCTCTACCAAGAAAACCCCAAACGGGATCCCGGAGAGTCGGACAAGACCGTACAACAGGAGGGCAGCAGGAGAAGGCAGAGATCCGATTTTCCCTGACGCTTTCTAAAATGCTCTTGGACCAACATGATGCTTGGGCGTGGTCACGCAGTTTTCCCAGAAAGGGCTTTCGACTGCCATTCTCTCCCACCCTCAACAATCACCAGGAGGGCCATGCTATTTTCCATATCCCACAGATTAGAAAACTGAAAGCCAACTCGGGCTCAGCAAACATCTGTCGGAAAAATCTCTCCTATGTACCAAAGACAGCCAGGCTGGCTTCCAACCCACATCTTGGCTAGATCAAATGCCCTTTGCATTACACCACACTGCTCCCAATCGTCAAGGCTGAAACAAACAAGAGTGCAGAATCAAGGGAGTGGGGACGTGGAGGGGGCATTTTTGGGGGGGGAGGGGGGCTGGAAAAGAGAAAAGTCACGGAGGAGGGCTAACTACCCCCAAACGTCTGAATATTTGCCGCCATGCCTGCAACACCAGGAAGACTGGTCCAAAAAGGCTGCCATGAGCAAAGAACTTCAAACACCTTAAAGGGCTGAGTCTACATGGGGGTTACTTTACTAGGTCTGCACCCCAAAGAGAAAAAAAACAAAAGGGAGAAGGGCCCACATGTACACAAATATTGACAGCAGCTCTTTCTGTGGTGGCCAAGAATTGGAAATCGAGGGGATGCCCATTAGTTGGGGAATGGCTGAACAAGTTGTGGTAAAGGACTGTGATGGAATACTATTGTGCTATAAGAAATGATGAGCAAGATGATCTCAGAAAAACCTGGACAGACTTACATGAGCTGATGCACAGTGAAGTGAGCAGAACCAGGAGAACACTGTAGACAGTAACAGCAACATTGTAACACTGATCAGCTGCGAATGACTTAGCTCTTCTCAGGCAATACAATGATCCAGGACAATTCCAAAGGACTCATGATGAAAAATACTACCCATCTCCATGCAATTCCAACACAGAATGAAGCAGCTTTTTTTTTAACCTTCTTTTTGTCTATTTTCCTTCACAACATGATTAATATGGAAATCTTCTGCACGACTGCACACGTATAACCTGTACCAAATTGCTCACCATCTCAGAGAGGGGGAAGGGAAGAAAGGAAGAATTTGGAACTCAAAATTAAAAAAAAATATTAAAAATTGTTCTCACACAATTGGGGAAAATATTTTCTTAAAATGATAAAAGAGGGGAATAAAGGAGTTACTGGTTCTTACAGTTAAAAAAACAAGTCAACCCAAATAAGTCTGTTAGAAAATTCTAAGTCCCCAGAAGCAGGGCTGCACGAGCCAGGAATTAAGGATGGGGCAATCTGTAGTGCTGTCTGTCATTCGCTGTCTGATCATATCCAACTCTTGGTGACTCCATTTGGGGTTTTCTTAGTAAAGATATTGGAATTGTTTGCCATTTCCTTCTCCACTTTACAGATGAGGAAACTGAGACAAATAGGGTTAAGCGACTTGCCCAGGGCCACACAGCTAGTTAAGTGTAAGAGGCCAGATTTGAACTCAAGCCTGGTATTCATCTTCTGTGCCACCTAGTTGCCAATGGGCACTAGGTCTTTCATACAGGCTGCATTTCTGGTACCGTGGAGGGCCTGGAGCTGTTTAATAACTGGTCCCAGGGAGTCATTATAATTTAATAGCACTACACAATCCCACATGACACTTTCACATAAATGAGCTCATTTGATCCTCACAACCAGATAGCTAGTGCCAAGCATCATTCCCATTTCACAGATGAGCAAACAGGTTAACTGATCTGCTTAAGGTCACACAGCTAGTAAATAAGTGAATTATGGAAGCCTCCAGTGGCGCAAATGAATGAGCACAGCTGGTGACTTCCTCCTAATAGGGCCAGTTCACATGGCTCCTCATTGGTACAATGTCCTTACTATTAATGAGGCGGAGAAACTGAAGCCTGTGCAATCACTGACTGTTCATCCCCTCCCACGAACTCCAGCTACTGGCGGAGAAGGGCGCCACCCTGCAGTAAACTCAACTTTTTAACTTTGACCAGAAGTCTTATGTCACGTGAGAAGCGTTCTGGCAGAGAAGTCATTGGATAAAATCTCACCCTACAATCCCCCAAAACTGGGGGCAGGGGGGAGAGGTGTGGCACATGGAGAGAGAGGCCCAATGTTCAAACTCTGTGTCTGAGGCTGTGCCCGCCTAACCTAGCCCTGGGCTTCAGCTTCTTCATCCGAGGGTGCCACACTGCATGCACTCAACTGTCTCTCCCACATGCCAGCTAGGATCTTTTACAAAAGCTACGTGATAAAAGCTACTCTACTGGAGAGAAGTGAATTCATCAACTGAAACAGGCTTTGCCACGCTAAAGGTGAAACCAAGCACAGGACAAAAGCAATTTCTGCAGGCAAAGACTATTTGTATTTTACTTGCCAGCTGACTTTTCCAAGGTCACACACAGCTGGGAAATGGCCATTCGAGGTCCAAGTTCTAGGGTGGGCACACGGGCCTGAGTGTGAAGAGCAATGAGGCACGTCCCCTAGACCATTCTATCGGAGGGTGGGCATTCATCTCACTTTACAGAGAAGGTGGCTTGCCTAGGGTCAAGGAAGGGATGGGGGCTTTTTTAATAGGCAAAAAACCTTCAAGTTGCAGTGAATTAGAAGAAACAGCATTGCCCTGTAGCAGCATTTAGACTCATTCATAATAACAACAGTTGGCATTTATAGAGTGCCCACCGTGTGCTAGGCCCCGTGTAAGGGTGTTACAATTATTATTTCGCTTGATCCTCACAACCACCTTGTGAAGGAGGTGCTATTATCATCCCCACTTTACGGATGAGAAAACTAAGGCAGACAGAGGCCGACTTGCTCAGGGTGTCACACAGCTGGTAAGCGTGAGGCTGGCTTTGAATTCAGGTCTTCCTGCCTCCAGGCCTGGTGTTCTACCCACCAAGCCATCGAGCTGCCTCCATTAAGTCCAGATTGTTAATAAGAGAATGTGCAGGACCCCTGCAGTCCAGACCAGTTTTTGATCAACTGTGAAAATGTCAGCCAAGTATAGGTGAGTCACCGGAACAAGAAAAATAGAGACGCGAGAAACATGAAGCTCCGAATTCCACTCCTCTGAGCCCCACGTTGAAGCCATCCTTTGGGCGACTGCTCTGCCTTCATTTAGAATCCCCACCACCGTGGGAGATGAGAGGCCGTGTGCTACGGTGGAGCGGGAAGAGCTGGGACCCCAGGAATGTTGCAAAGCCCCCCTCGCCTTCACCCTCGGCTCTGCCCCGTGATGGCTGCAGGAGGTCCTAACTTGGAAGCGCCCACCCCGGCAGAAGCCTGAGGCCTCAGGCCAGCCCCCAGCTCCCAGGCTGTGCACACAGGAACCCTGACCCCGCGCTCAGGCAACGGTCAGCGTAACCACGGCTCGTTCTGGGGGTGTTTTATTGGCAGTGGAAAAGGATTCAGTACTTTATTGAAAGAAAGCAATAAATAATACTGTGATAAAAATAGTCAAAAGTAGGCTGTACATACTTTGTTACATAATCAGAAAGTTCACAAGATTAATAGAAAAACAACAATAACGATGAGTTATACAAGTACATTAAAAGCAGAAATGAATAGGAAAAAGACATGCTATATATATATGCACATATGTATATATTTATATCTGGATCTATCTATATATATACACACACATACATATATATATAGTTGCATAATAAATAATGCACCATGATCTACACCAGTTTCTCGTTGGCTTTTTAATGTGCCATTTTTAAAAGTAAAAGGTACATTCTCTACAGTTTGAAATGTAATGGCTATACCATTAAAATCTCAAAAACGTGTCCAGACGCAGACGTTAAACAAATTGACCAACAAATGCTGAAAGACGACTGACGAGCACAGTAAGGCCTGGATTGAAGGTGGCGCTGCGTCCCTTGGCAGGGGCCGGCCTTGAGACTGCAGCACGCTGTGATTGGTCCTCGAAGAAATTGCATCAGAGCCTCTCAACCAATGGCGTTGGGAGGAAAGCACTTCTTTGCGGGCTGGGGGCAGGGGCGCTCCCCAGGTCTGTCCTTCCTGGCTGAGAGAATTCTTCTCTGTTCATGGCTTATAGCAATCACTGAAGACAAGTTATCCAAGGAGGAGAGACTCAGCGCCCAGGGCATCCTGAGCCAGGTTTTTCTAGAACAACTCCACAGTGTTCTAATGTTTCTCAGTTCAAATTTTAGTACAGAAGATGATGTTTAAAATACAAAATTTAAAATCAGTCCATGCTACAGAATGAAAAATTTCTTTTCAGAAAAAGATCAGCTGTGATCAGTAATTAAATCACACACCATAACTGCTCGCAATGAAAAGTCTGATTGTTTCAAAACGGTTGCGGCTGCTTGCTTTTTGAAGCATTCGTTAAAAATGCATTGATGATGCCTACCTAACTCCTTGGTAATAGGGCACTTTTTACAAATTTCTGTCAGGTTTATTTTAAAAAATTAAACAATGATCATTACAATAACTGCACAATTTACAAAAAGCCCTATTTGCTCATAGGATTTATACTTACAAGTATTACAGTACATTCAGTTGACTAACAAATTAAGTATAAGAACCTCATGAATTGATTGGAAAAGATATTTATAATCTGGATACACATGAAAAAGTAAGTAACTGTATAAATGAAGTCACATAAGTTTACATAAATATAAGAAACATTTAATTCTAAAATATTTTCTCTATGGTATTCATGAATTTTTTTACTAATTAAAAACTCTGTAATAAAATATCTCATTGTCCATATAACAAGTATTAACAGATTAAAGATCCACTCAATTCTAAAATGTGGTCTTGGCTGAGCTCAGAACGATGCATAATCATCTGTAGAAGTAGTGTGGGTAAACTAGGAGGAAAAAAAAACAACACGCCAATGAGCAGCTACCAGCCAGAGGCCAGCAAAGAAGCCAATCAAACGTCCACATCCCAGCCCACGCAACTTTCTTTGAGAATGAATTACCAGAGCAAAACCCACGTTTTTTCCTTACAAGAAGGCTGTCCCTAAACAAAATGACTGGGGTGTGTCAGCACGTAGACAGCACCGAACAGAACCAGCCTCACTTGGGAACTTTCAAAAAGCAAGTCTGCCCACGCAGTGAGACCCAAGACTGGAGCATCTTCAGCCCTGTGACCAAGGGCCCTGGGCCTCAGGATTTTGTTCCACAAACCCCAAACCACTGCCACGAGGCCACAAGCCAACGACCCACAGCTCTGTGTCCAGTGCCCAAAAACCCACGTTTGAATGGCCCTCGTCCTCCCTGACTGCACCGTGGGATGCTCGACAGGGGACTGCCACAGCGCCTCCCTGAACCCAGGGGTGTGGCGGCTACAATCTTCAGTAATATCTGCCAGGAAGAATGCGAACCTACAAATCATACCAGGGAGGAGTCTCGCAGCATCAGTGGAGTTTAGATTTCAAATGAATGTAACTGAGTATGGCCCACTTAGCATTTGCCTTTGTCACCTGGGAACCTAAATTAGGCTCTGTTCCTAGGAAGAAACGTGCTGGGGATCAGGGGCTAACTCCAAATGAATTGGCCTGTCCAAGTCTTAGGGAACAGCCACTTTCCCTGCCAGAGGAAGCATCAGCTTTCCTGAGCAGACACTGGAAAGAGGCAAGACAAGGCAGTTGCAGAGCAGTGGCACGGGGCATGCTCACTTGGCCGGGTCTCTGAAAATACGGGAGAGAACTCTCCAATTCCTCTAGTCCCTGACCCCAGTGCAGCTGGAAGTGAAGAGTGACCTCAGGACCTCGAAAGTACAACATGATGTAAAATGTTAAAAAATGGAATGCGTGACTGACTTGGAGAACTGTGGTCTGCCGGGCACCCCCTTCCACTCCACAGAGCCAACGGAGCGCTAACGCTGCGTGCAGGCAGCCGGCTGCCCCAAGCTCAAGCTCGGACTGGCGTCCGCTGGGCACTTGGTGGGTGCCACGCTCTCGCTACTCACCAAAAGAAGGCTTTAACAGGAATAAGTCCTTACGGTCGCAGAATCCAACCTCTGGCTTCCTGACACACTGCCTGTTTCAAGAGCGCAGGAGGAAAGCGTGCAGAACACAGCATGCAGTTAGTCTTTAGAACCACCTGAGTGAGGACAGTTACAAAACATTCTGGGACAGCAGCAGCGCCTGTCCCCAGAGGCGAGTGGAAGGGGGCTCTCTGGGGAGGTGTGGGAGTGAATGTGCTGGAAGTGAACAACAGCTGATCACCAGACGCTGGCTCCAGGGCTCTCTATGGGGCCCCCCCCCACCCCCAGGAAGCAACTGCAGGGAGCATTTGGGGAAATCCCTTTCCATCTCTCCATCTGCCATCTGAACCAACTGTCACTGGGGCTGAGTGTCAGATGAACAGAGAAGAACACAGCCCAAAGAAGACAGGTCAGCGCACCGGGGGAGTCAGATGACTAGTTACGAAGAAAGACCAACATCTCAGTGAAGAAAGACGCGAGAGACCTCAAAAAGAAAAACCACTGCTGATGCTATAAATTGGGTGGAATACTCCAAGTCAGTGTGCTTCTCTTTTTCTTACCCTATGGGTCATCAAAATCACTTTGAAATGCACCATTTGGCACGAACAACTTAACTGCTCAATGTGCTCACACAACGCGGCAGCTCTGGAAAGGCACAGGATAGCCACAAACATACTTGAAAATGGTGTGACCCCATAAATCCTCATCCACCTGCAGCTTGGGCCCCACCCCTCCCCTCACCTCTATGACGGCCCCTGCACCGGAAGCCACAAGCCAACCAGGAAAGCTGGTGTTAATGATAAGTGGCACGATGGCAGTGGTGACCCTGACAGAGACAAGATTGCACAGTAAGTGACGTCCCCGAGAATCCGTCCCCGGGAGACAGTGAAGAGAGAAGGCCAAGGGGCCGCTGCAGAAGAGAAGAGGTCCGGCCCGGCCCGGCCCCAGCAGCCATCGCAGCAGAAGGCATAGAAGCAAGCACGGAGACAGGCCCGAGAACAGCCTGTGCCAATGCTTTTAGATTGATTTCCTCCTAGGTACATTAAAACCTTGAGAACTTCAGAGAAGATCCAATCTGGTTTTGAAAAGGTCCTAGATTCTGAATCTGACACCCTGAGAGGAACGCCCCGAGGTTCTGAGGCCATTCTGAGAGCTGCGCCCCTGGACAAAGTGTCCAGGAGCCACACACACAAGGCCACACCCAGAAAGCCACTCCCTTTCCCAGAATGCACGGCTGTCCTGAAAAATGCTCCAGGACACCCAGAGGTGGTGAGAATTGGGGTTCAAAGGCTGTTCTCGGTCAAACGTGCTTCCATTTGAGTGTGTGCAGTTTCCTTTCCTTTGAAAGCTGGTCTGAATCTATCTGCATCCTTAGGCTTTAGTGAAACTACTAGGTAAAGACTTGTAACTAAAACAAAAGGCCTGGCCCAAGGTCATCTTCTGACCCTAAAAGTGCCCAAGAAAGGACCAGGTGAATTGGAGCTATTGTTTTCTTCTAAGAATGATGGACGGAGGAGACAACGGTAAGTGTCCTCCTCCCTTCTAAAGTAGCTAAAAGTATGTGAACAGGAAAACTCAGCATGTGGCTACTCCTGAAAGGCAGGCCACCCACCAAGGAGTGACTGACAGAGAGGAGGCAGCCTGAGGACTCTGGGGGCAGTGGCGTGCCAGACAGGCCCTTCCAGGGGTAAGCCTGGGCTCTTTCCCCAAAGCTGTGTGAGGGTCTGCTGGGCTCCGGCAACAGGGGAGAGACCTTTTGTCCACAGCAGTAGAGAGAAAAGGTGAAGAGGGGCTGATACCTGTATTGGTGGATGAGATGCACACCAAGGGAATCAGAAATGCCTCAAGGACTGAAGCCACTGTCCCATAAACATACGAGCCCGGAGAGGGGCAAGAGAGTTCCTCTCAGAAGATGGATGCACAGGACAGTGGTGAGGGTGGTGAGAAACTAAATGAGAAGTGGTGAGCTCAGGACGCCAGTCAAAGTCAGGCAGGACTTCCTTGCCCTGGGGATGCTGGCATGAACAGAAGGCAGAGACTACAAGTACTCTAGAGGAAATTCTTGATGGTCAAGGGAAACATTTCAAGTCAGCACATGCAACAGGACATAAATGCTTTAAAACTTATTAAACAGGCAAATTTAGATAATTAAATAACTTGCATTCCAACTCAAAAAAAATCTGAGCATGCTTTAAGAAATGAAAACTCTGACCACCTACCATCCATCTGCATTTTCTTTGGCTGCATAGAGGGTGAAGACATAGACGAGGTGACCCTGAAATTTGCAGGGAGGGTCTCTGCCGATCCAGCAGCTAATCCTCGAATGTCCTTGGGTCTAAATTTTTTTCTCCATGAAGGGGCTCTGCGAAAGCTTTTATCATCATCCTGGAAAATTCAGGACCACGGTAAAAATCCTGGAGAAAGCTGGGCCAACCCTTTCCATCCACTTCACCTACACACAGGCCAGGCTCTACAAACACCACATTTGGTCATTGGTACCCTTTGAGTCCTGTCCAAGCACAAGGAATTCTTGAGGCTGCATGAACTTTTTCAGGGACAACAGGCCCTCGGGTCCATCCCTGCAACCAGCACTCAGTCTCACATGCCTCCCAAGACCTCTGCTTGTGCTTGTCTGGAATCCCAGAAGGACACCGAAGAGGCTGGCCCAGGAAGGTCTAACACCTCCATTTCCAGAGGAGGAATGAGAGGGACACAGGAAGCTGAAGTAATATTCCATCAAGTCTCTCAACATTTTATAACCTGTGGTCACATCCTGTCCCGATCTTCATTTCTCAGGACTGAAAACAATCCAAATGTTAATAATCTACCTTTGAAAGTCCCTGCCTTCTTAGCCTGGCCCAATCCATCCCTTGGTTAGCTAGGACTGTCTGGGGACTGTTCTGCCTGGCTTTCTGACTAGGGCAGCATTCTGGGCCGTCCCCAGTGACTCCTGTACCTCCTAGAGGGTAAGAGAGCGCTCTGGGGAGATGGGGAAGTATATGACAGAGTCAGAATGAACAGCACACGCTTTCAATTCACGGGAAACAAGCAAACTCTTCCCAAATCTCTTTCAGGCCTAGAGGGACAAATGTCAGAATTCAAACAGGAAAAACCCTGCTTAGGTGAAAAAGTCACAGTGTTCTAATGTCTGTTTTAATTATAAAATTTACAAAAGCAGGGAAAACATGTGCTCAGTGGCAAATCCACAGGGACTCTGTCCCCAGAGACGGTATCTGGACACCAGTAACATCCCCGATACTGACCAGACCTTCCCCCTCAGAAACTGAGCTCACAACCCATGTTTGCTGAAAATCTCTCAAACTTACTTCCTCAAACCTTCTGTCAGTGCCCATAACTAGAAGGTTATTGAACTCTCTTTCCAAGACAGCGCGAGCCTAAGGGAAAAAAACAGACAAACAAAAAACCCCCAAAACAGGGTTTTCATTATTCTTTGGAGAAAACAGTAGGGATTGGGGGGGTGGGTGGCTTTATTTTTTTTTTGGAACCTCTAAACATGTCACATAACATGTTAAACCACAACCATACTCCTCAAGCAATCTCCCTACAGAGGCAAGATCAGAACGGGCAGCTGGGGAGCAACTCGACAAATCCTTCCTTCTCGCCACCAATTCCATGCCATCCTTATAGACGTCTCCCCAAAGGTCCCCTCTGGGCAAGAGGCCCAAGGCGAGACAGAAATGAGATCATTCTGTTGGTCACCAAGGGCACAGGCCATGGTGGCTAAGGGGGCAGGTGTGAGAGCGAGCCAGGAAAGGGGAATGAAGGCAGGGGGACTCCGCCATGGCCTGTCTGTGTGGAGGATGCCACTGGGGCTCTGGGCAGCCCGGGTGGGGAAGGGCCTTTAGACCACAAGAGGAAGGGATGTTGTGCAAGAAGCACGGTCGTCATTTTTAAGGATCCGAAGAGTCTGCATGGAGAAGGGCATTTATAGACAGACTGTCTGTGAGGGGCGATGAGGAGAAGACAAAGAGCCCTGTTAAGAATGAGAACTCGGTGCGATGGCCCGCCGGCCACGGGAGGCAGGGGCCTGGCGCCAAGGGAGAATGGACGGACTCAGTGTACACTGTGGTGACTCCAGGGGGGTGACTCTGCCGGTCAGTCAGACACACTGGCTCGGTCGCAGGCTCACCTGTGTGTTCTGAGTGGGGATCTGCAGCAGGAGGGCCAGAGCGTTGAAGTCAAAGGTCTCGTCTAAGGCCACCAGCGCGCCGTGGACGCCGCTTTCCACCAGGTTGTTTGCATACTCTTTGAGGCCGATGGATAAAATCCAGCGAATCACCCGATCGTTGCTCCAAACAAGCACCTCTAGAGAAGGACATGAAGAGAGGGGACGTCAAGGGGCAGCCTGGCTGGGCCCACACCCTGGGGAGCCAGCGAAGGACCCTTCGCAGGTGCTCGCGCCATCCTGATTATCAACACTAATACTGCTGAGAGATCACCTAGTCTAGAACCTTCATCTCTGTGAGAGGAACCTGAGGCCGGGGAGGCAGGGAATATGCACACAGACAGCACCTCCTCTGCGCCACGCCCTGTGCCAAGCACGTCACAGTTCTTGCTCCTGGCCTGCCAGACCCTCTCCCCGACGCCGGCCCAGGCCAAGAAACGAGCACCCTGGAGAAGCCGGTGGGGGCCCAGATTCCACGCAAACCTTTGATTTCATTCTGACTTTCTTCTCTTCTCCTTTCTAGTTCCTTCCTATCGTAATTCAGTCTTCGCAGACACATGATTCCACACTGGAAGCTGTTTCTGTTTGGAAAAGGGTAACACTCAGAGGCAGCCCTGGGCATGGATTTCTGCCCCATCAGTCACAGCTCCTTCAGTCATTTACCTGTGAAAACTGTCCACCATCTTGAGCTGTCCCCGCAGGTCTTTCTTGGTTAGATGGTCAAGCATCCGAGCGTCCACAAGACACTCCATGAAGTAACTGCGATACTGAGGAAGCCCCAGGCTGGGCAGCCACTCATTGCCAATCCACTCGTGATTCATGTCGCCATAGGCCAACGTCTGCTTGAGAAAAGGTATCAGAGAGTTGCTAAGGAGAAACTGAGTCAAAGAACCAAACAACTATTACATTAATGTCTATCAAACTGCCTTTCTATTTTTCATAGCTAGAAGAACGCATCGCTTCGCATCCTTCATTTTACAGAATGTGTCTGCATCTAAAGGGTGACCTGGTGCTGTATGGTGGTAAGGACATTTCACTCTAGTGGCAATTATCGATTAGACATTGTATTTCCTCCATCATCTGAACAGGTCTGAGGTACTTCTGCATTTGAAAACATACACCTCCTTTCACAGAATCATAACAGAATACAGTCATAGCCCCTGAATCTCATTAACTGTTGAACTACAAAGAAGGGTCATGACTCATGAACAGCTTGAAAAGATTAGCCAGTCTGACTTTTTAAGCACATGATGGGAGGAGAATGATTCCATCAGGAGTTGTCTGTGTCAGCTATAAAGTGTGAATCTTTCCTGTGGAAGTCAAGGGCCCACAGACCCTGTATGCTCTGGTACAATAAGAGATTCTCTGTGAATAGGGCAGCTTGGCAGAGCAGACACTGCCCTGAGCTTGGGATCAGGAGTCCTGGGCTCACATCTTCCCTCAGGCACTTACACAAGTCACTTAATCTCTGAGAGCCTCAGTTTAGTCATCTGTAAAATGGTGATAATGCTGCTCGTTGTGAAGAAAGGGCTTTGCCAAGCTTAAAGAGCACTGTCTTTGTGCATGTAATTACACATGTTCTCTTGGGGCAGATGCAGGAGGCCTAGATGGTTCTGGTCTGGACACCAACAAGCAAGACCAAACTCTCCAGGGACCGGACTTTCACCACAGCTCAGACTATTCATGAGCACCCCTCTAAAAGACCCAACACCCCCGGGGGACACACAAAGGCTGGAGGGCTGGCCTCTTTCTGGCTGACCATTTCCTACCCAGACTGGGCCAAGAAACAAAGCTGCCTTCCAAAGAGCTGGGCAAAGTGACTGCTGGCGTTGTCTGATCTTCTGTCACATCCACGACAAACTTCATTCTGAAGCACGACCTGGGGGCCAATCATGAGCCCTCAAGCACTGCTGCCACTTGTGGTGCTCAGACGAGGCCATCCTCAAATGGAGGCTGGCTGGGCTGTCTCAGGACCTTCCTAATGGACTGACGGACGGATGCCGGCAGTAACACAGCAGCCTTCGGCCATACGCACACAACCTCACCTCACCGGCCTCCTGGAGTAGTGTGGATGGCCCAGGGCCAACGTTATTTGCTATGGGGGAGTCTGCATCCAGAGGCTGCTACCTATCAAGAAAGGATGAGCCTCCTTCCATCTCTGTGACCTGCTCTGTGGCAGATTTCTTGAAGAAGGCCACTCATGGAACCTTTCTGAGTGGCAGCTGGGCAAACTATTGCCAGAAGAACATGCTACGGGCGATGTACACTTCGTATTCAAACACAGGAAGGAAAAATACACCAAATGGTATTCAAAAGCAGTGACGTAAAGTGGAAAGAACACCGGCCTGAGAGTTGGAAAACGGCAAGCTAAGCCCTAACTCTCGCTGTGGTTATGGCACTCGGCTAGGAGCTGGAGAGAGATACAAAACCTGCCCTCAAGAAACTTCTACTCTACGTGGGAGATACCAGGAACATCAGGAGGCACAGAGTCCATGGGAGGGGAGCACACCGGCACCTGGAAGGTCTGGGAAAGGCCTTGGTCGAGCTGAGTCTGGAACTGAAGGGCCTTCCAGACACCCGTGCAAAGGGAGGAGAAGAAGGGACAGGTCTGGCTTGTATCTGGAGAAAACCAACGTGCAGGCGTATTAACTGGAGAACTGTGGAGGCAGAGGCTACAAGAGCCGAAGACTGCTGGGACGCAGAGGATGAGGATGACGAAGAACAAGAGCAGAAGGACTCCAACAGAATTCAGCTCTCTGACCTTCAAGTTTCTCACCCGCAAAACGCAGGCAGTTGAAGCTGCATTCCTCCCAACACAGAGATACAGGAAGGCAAACACGCTGTGCGGGTACATGTAAAACGTAAGGGACCAGACGTATGTTAAAGACTGACAGCCAATCCTAGTTACTGTTCCTCGCCCGCCTTGTCTGTAAGATCTCTGTTACAAAGAATACTAACATAAATCAAGTCTGGGGCTTCTAAGCCATGTTTATAAGAAAATGAAATTCAAATGTGACTGAATTTAATTTCCTGTTGTGAAAAATGAGCCCGCACTGAACGATCATTACGGATCAAAAAGAACTTGCTGAGTTAAAATCTCACCCAGACCAAGATGAATTTGCCTGGTGAAGATGAGAAAAGAACACGTGGGAATTTCCTGACAATACTCCTCCTGAACTTGGGTCGGATGTGATCCGAACCATTACAAAATTAAATGAGGCTAAATCACGAAGGATTCCAAGCTAAGCCCCAGTTTGGTAATAAAAGAGGGTTCAGCAAAGATGTCTCTGCTGCATGAAGGGAAAGGTCAATCTCGTAACTACGACATCCCGGCACGCTTTACCCTAGCTACAGCCACAGGTCCACGAGACCTTGGGGCTCTTAGCCCTGGTCAACAGCTCTCCAGCAGAAACAAAAGCCATTTTCTCAGTGGCAATGATGTGAGATAAGAGGCCTGACCACCGGCTTTGCACCTGCTCCCTTAGGGCCCCGGGACCTTTCCATCTAATCTGCTGCAGAAGCCCCGTCTATGTGTCTCCTCCAGGGGAGTGAGAGGTCCAAGTACTGACTGTCTGCCCTACTTGTCCATTTGAACCATGCCTGGAACTAGTAAGATGTCAAACCTGCTATATGCACCATTGCTATCACTGAGGACAGAGGATATGTCCTGGGAAAGGACCCACAAAACAAAAGGAATCAGAAAGCTGGCCGTCCCCTCAGTTCTCTTCCTGCTCATTAATCCCCACGGGTTACGTGACTTCTCATACGCAGATGGCCCCCACACCCCTGCGGCCTAGGCTTGTCACCTTAGTCATGGGAAGCCTGTCTGTGGATAGAGCCTGGGCTCTGGAGCCTAAGGTCCTGCTAAGCTGACGGGGAAAACTGTCTTCAGATGCATCCCTTCCTCACCAAGTACCCTCCCCTCCAAGCCCCTTCCTTGAACTGTTTCCACAGCCTCCCTATTGGATTCCTTCTCTCACGTACCGCCCCTACACTACCGATTCTCGTGTCTGTCGTGCAACTTCCCAGTTGGGTTCCAAACCATCCTTCCAGACGCTCCCCGACTTGGTCCCTTCCGTGCCCTCTTCGTTCCAGCCAAAACAGACTGACGCTACAGCTCTCAAGCCCATCCCCTGCGCCCTGCCCCCTGCACGGGTTAGCCTTCCTCCGACGAGGCTGCATTCCACATGCCCCACATGAGAGACACCTTCTGCAGCGACTTCCAAGTCCACGGTGTGGCCTCCAACAGAACACAAGCTGCTCACGGAGGTCTGGCCGGGAGGGTTTGATTTTTGTCTTTATAGCCCACGGTGCCTTCTGCACAGCAGGGTCTTAATAAACATGTTGCAAGACGACTGGAAGGTTGTAGACTGTTTAACTGAGATGCTGAAAGACGACTGTAAGAAAGGGCTTCCTGACCTTCCACAGTAAGAACCCCTATGCATCCAATTCTGATGTCAGGGATCGTGGGAACAACCTAATTCTATAGATGACTAAACAGAGGCTCAAAGAAAGAGTAGGTGACCTGTCCAACATCACACGAGTCCTTCGCTGCCCAGCTTGAGCCAGGACCATGTTCCCTAACTCCCTATTCAAGGAAGCACGCTGATGTCTGCTCAGCTCAGTGAGACAAGACTTCCACCAATAAGGCTGTGTGTGCGTCTGTGTTTCTGCCTTCAGAATGGACTAGAGGAGGATCTCCTTCTCCCTTCCCCTCACAGAGCATACAAAGCTATTCCTATAATTAAAAAAACAACACCAACAGCAGTAAAATAAGATCCCTCCCCACCACCAAAGAACTATAACTTCAGGAGATGTCTAGGCATCAGGCCCTTTTTGAATCACATATGATATTTAAATGAAAATTTGCGTCAATCACAAATTTTCATCAAAATTACACCTGAAAGATTTTCAAAATTGTCCATGAGACATTAACTACTCTTTTAATCAAAGGGTTGGGACTGTCGGACAGTTTTGATTTATGTTTGAAAATCACTAACAGTTTTCAAGTGATTAGGATGCTGATGACATCAAGAAAGGCACAAGCTTCCATGCATTCACTGGTTGGGGGAATGTATGTAAACATGATAAGGAACGAACTAGAGAAAGTCTCCAACCTGAGCCCAGCTTCCCTCCTCATCGTCCTGATGTTACGTGGTTAAAAAAGCAAAAGGATACAACAATTAGTAATGGTAAGTTCAGAGATACAAGCCAGTAAATGCTGTCGTACTCATGCAACTTAACTGTAAGCAAAATAAGTTCAATGACAAAGGCACCATGCGATAACCATGCAAAACAACTGGCATTCTCCACGCAGATAAAGAGCAGGGCTTTTTCCCCATATACCAAACACCTCTACGGAAAGAAAGAAAAATGAAGGAAGGAAGGAAGGAGAGGAGGGAAGAAGGAAGGGAGGGAGGGAGAAAAGGAAGGAAGGAAGGAAGAAGGAAGGGAGAGAGGAAGGAAGAGTCTTCAGCTTAAATTAGCAAGAAATTAGTAAATAAATTAAGACTCTCTGAGAAGAGTTAAAGTCACACGATTAATTTCAGGGCACTAAAAATTCACACAACATCAACGATGATTCTGATTTTGAACAATTAATACCCAAAAAGGAGTAATTGTCTTCAGTAAGTCCACATCGGTTTTGTGGGCCCACAAACCAAACAAGAAGAAGTACCAGCACTGACCGTGTGAGGCGCTGCTGTCAGGTTTTCCATTTCTTCATGTGTTAACCAGACATTGCCCGTGGTCTGACGTGACCCCGGTGACAACAAGTCACATCCCACGAAAGGAAAGCAGTAACAAAGAGGAAAGGGTGGGTTGCAGAACATAAGCAACAGGGACATGTCAGGCTTCGGGGCTCAAGCTGCAGCACTCACAGCCCAGAGATGACGTCCCTAACATAAGGACACCTGCCCATGCTGCTTTATCGATAAAAGGTGGAAAAGCTTCAGACTCCCAGAAGCCTTTCAGGTGTTCAAAAGTTAAACACTAAAGGTCTTCTCTTTTTAAAGGATGATTTTATCAAAGAGGTAACGCCTGAGGATTTTACATTTAAATACTTTCTTTTCAGTGTATTTAAGTGGTCTAAAAAATATGATTATGCAGCTGAATTCAAGATCACACAGCTGTCATTCACTATGCAACTGCATTCTAAAATGTGGTAAGTGGGGGCAGCTAGGTGTAAAGTGGATAGAGCACCAGCCCTGGAGTTAGGAGGACCTGAGTTCAAATCCAGCCTCAGACACTTGACACTTACTAGCTGTGTGACCCTGGGCAAGTCACTTAACCTCATTGCCTAGCAAAAAAAAAAAAATCAAAAAACAGAAATGAAATAAAATAAAATGTGGTATGTGATCAATAAATACCAATTCTGTATTATTTTAAAATCACAGGAAACCCACTTTCTCTGTTTCTTAGATTTAACATTATAATCCTGGTTCACATAAAGACTAAAATTAACTGTGATAACAAGTAACCAAAATGGAGGCATCTTAATATGAAAGCTAGTTAACTTCTAAAAATCTGCAGTTTTTAAAAGGCATCTCAAAGAATAACAGGTAAATAAAATGAAAGTATTTTTCTTTCAAAAAAAGTTCAAATGAGGTTTAAGCTGTTATCTGAACATAAAAAGACACATCATTGTGTACTATTATGATCATTTCCTTTTAAGAATAAGATCATGATTCTGTCTGTGGGGAAAAAAATTATTATGTTTAAATCAGCTGTGCTCATTCATTCTCTGAACATTTTTTGAAAGGAGATAACTTCATTCTGGTTGACTATAAGCCAAAGGAATTATCTTTTGGGAGAAGTGATCAAACTTCAAATGGTCAATATTTAAGAGTCTGACCGTGGGACTGAGCTTCCTGATCAATAGCCAAAACCTGGATACTGCAGAGAGACTGAATAAACTGAAGGCAGTCTTCCTGGTACTATAGATCTGATGGGCTGCATATGATAAACAAAACCACTAATTTGGACATACAGCAAGAGGGAAGAGGATGTGAAGAGCAATCTGCAATTTTTCAGCACCTGTTTTATTGTACAGTTAAATGTGACCTTAAAATCTTGTGTTCACTGGCTATGCCACCACACTGTACAAGTGTGAGCTCTACGATCTTACTTAGAATATTTTATTAGCAAACAGTCTTTTCATATGAGCTTTATTAAACTTCAGTCAATTCTACCTGACTGATCTTAAATTCTAATTAGTGAAGGCGAAACGAATCAAGTTAGGGAGGACACAGATATATCTACGCCATCAAATTTCTCCTTTCCTTCCTCAAGGGCAGTTTCCAGAAACTTTTACTGAATTTTTGTAAGAAGCTAACATGCAAACGTATGATTATGTTCTGTCCTGAAAATGTATTTCCAACTTTTTTAGGTCATCAGAATGCTATTCTGTCCAAGTTCTATGCGAGGACACTTCTAAAAAGTCACTTATTGAGACCCTACGAGGACAAGCAAGACACAGACTGTGCCTTCCTGTCAATCATCGTCAGCCCTACTCGGCTGCTGCTAGGATTCCGAATCTGTAAGGATGAGAACAGGAAGGGACGGCTGACTTTAACGAGCTCCTCTCTGACTCCCAATTGCTCACCGTTCTGGATGTGGGTGGGGCAGATGGACTCGTCAAGGACATGATTTCCTGAATGGCCAGCCTCAGCTTTAGCCTGTGCAGAGGATTGCTGATTCCAATCTCACGCTGTATTTCAGTATCAGACAGGGCAGACATGATGGCCCCACTTTTCACATTGGCTCGGCAAGCAGCTACGTACCACGCAGGCATCCCAACCCACAGCTGGAAAAAAGACAGCAAAACTGAGTATCACCCCCAGTCCAGAGGATGGATTTAGACACGATGAAATGTACTACTAGAGTCCAAGGATATAAACAGACAGTTCTCAGATGAAGAAATTAAACCATCTGTAGTCACATGAAAAAATGCTCTAAATCACTATTGATTAGAGAAATGCAAATCAAAACAACTCTGAGATATCACATCACACCTATCAGATTGGCCAACATGACAAAACAGGAAAATGATAAATGTTAAGAGAAGATGTGGGAAAATTGGAACACTAATGCATTATTGGTGGAGTTGTGAAATGATCCAACCATTTTGGAGAGCAATTTGGAACTATGCCCAAAAGGGCTATAAAAATATACACACCTTTTAACCCAGCAATAGGGTTCTAGGGCTGTATCCCACAGAGTTCATAAAAATTGGAAAAGGACCCACATGAATAAAAATATTTATAGCAGCTCTTTTTGTGGTGGCAAAGAATTGGAAATTGAGGGGATGCCCATCCATTGGGCAATGGCTGAACAAGCTGTGGTATATGAATGTAATGGAATACTATTGTGCTATAAGAAATGATGAGCAGGCTGACTTCACAAAAACCTGGAAAGACTTGTATGGACTGATGCTGAGTGAAGTGAGCAGAACCAGGAGAACGTTGTACACAGTGACAGCCACGTTGTGCGATGACTAATATTGACAGACTTAACCTTTCTCAGCAATACAAGGATCTATGACATCTCCAGAGGCCTCATGATGGAAAATGCTGTCCACATCCAAAGAAAGAACTCTGGAGTTCGAAAGCAGATCAAAGCACACTATTTGACATTTTTTTTCCTTCTGTTGTGTTTTGTTTCCTCTTTGTAGTGGTCCTTCCTATTGGTTCTAATTCTCACTTACAACATCACTAATGTGAAAATATCTAATAGAAATGTATATGTAATAGCCTATATCAGAATGCCCGCCATCTTGGGGAGGGAGGTGAGGAGGAAGGGGGAGAAAAATTTAAAACTCAGAAACTTATGGAAGTGATGGTTAATAAATCAAAATAAATTAATTTTTAAAAATTAAATTAAATTTTAAAAAAGAAATGTACTACTAGCATTCCAGAAAAGCCTCCTTCCAGAGTTTTCCTAAACATCATTACCTCGAGCCACACAACCACAGTTGGCCCATCCCACTGGGCAAAAGGCAGGCCCTGTCTTCTCGCTTCCTCCAGAAGTTCATGCCTGAAAAATCAGAACAAAATAAAAAGCTGCATACGTTTGTAAAATATCGGAAAGGTGTTTACCAAACATCTGTGAACACCATCTCTGTATAAATTACACTTATTCCTCTTGACTAATTCCACACATCAGCAATATGACCAATGCAGAACTCTGGGTCCCACTAACAGAATTTGGTAGGTATTACAAAGTGTCACTGAATAACTGAAATCCTGGAATCCTCTTATCCGACTTCTAGAGTTCTCTCCTATTTGTAAACTGAAAATGAAAAAATTACTAATAATTTTGAAACGTCCCCAAAAGATAAATAAATAAATGATATACCAAATGGTATAAAGATAAATGGTCAAAGGTTATGAATAGGTAGGCCTAAAATGAAGAAATCTATCTTTCAGGAGACATGGCGGGGGGTAGCTAGGTGGCACAGTGGATAGACCACTGGCCCTGGAGCCAGGAGGACTTGAGTTCAAATCCAGTCTGAGACACAGAACACTCACTAGCTGCGTGATTCTGGGCAAGTCAATTAACCTCGATTGCCTCACCGTCCCCGTCCCCCCCCCCCCCCCAAAAAAACACATGAGGGTGAAGCCATGGTGGCAGAAGAAAGGCAGTGACTCGCCTGAGCTCTCCCCCAAACCCCTCTGGATACCTTTATGTCATGCCATAAAACAATTCGTGGAGCAGCAGAACCAACAAAAGGACGGGGTGAAATCATTTACCAGCCACAGACACCCTAGAAGGTCGGCAGGAGAAGTGTGGCATAGGGTGAGAGTAGAGTGCGGTCTAGTCCAGGCCCTGCCAGCAAGGCCAGGCCCCAGGAAGCCCGGAACCCGAAGCAGGCCTGGGCAGTCACTGAATCAGCAGCAGCTGCTTCTAAAACTCTCAGCTCACAGCCAGTAAGTAAGGGGGGCCAACAAGGGGCCAGAAGGAGATTCCAGGGGTCTCTCTGCTGGCACTAGGGACAGGACTCTGATCCAGGTCACAGTCCTGGGTGGCCGTCGCAGGGCGAGGAGGCGCGCCGGCACGGCAGAGCTCGCAGCCACAGTCAAGCGGGGACCCTCCTCACAGTTCCAGGGCAGAAAAGAGGGCTTGTGGTCACTCACAGGCCAGAGCACAGGCCAGGAGAGGAGTAAACACACCTCTCCTTAGACCATACCACCTTGGAAGAACTGAAAACTCACAAAACCCCTGAAGCTTGGAATAGTGCAACCTCCACCTTGGAAGCAGAGCCCCACTTTAGCAGAGTTAAAAGTCCAGAAATAGACTGGAAAAAATGAGCAAACAACAGAAAAAAAATTCTGACCATAGGAAGTTACGCTGGTGACAAGGAAGCTCAAAACACGCACTCGGAAGAAGATAACAAAGTCAGAGCTCCTACGTCCAAAGCCTCCAAGAAAAAGATGAATGGGTCTCAGGCCAGGGAAGGGTTCAAAACGGATTTTGAAAATCAAGTTAGAAAGGTAGAAGAAAAACTGGGAAGAGAAATGAGACTGATTCAAGAAAATCGTGAGAAAAGAGTCAACAGCTTGGTAAAGGACACAAAAAATTATACCTTAAATAACACCTTAAATAACAGAATAGGCCAACTGGTAAAAAGACATACAAAAAGCCAATGAGAAGAATGCGCTGAAAAATGGAAAAGTACCAAAGCTCACTGGAGAAAACACTTCCTTAAATGTGAGAATTTAGCAAATGACTTTATGACAAATCAAGAAACAATAAAACAAAACCAACAGAATGAAAAAATAGAAAACAGTGTGAGAGATCTCACTGGAAAAACAACTGACCAGGAAAAAAGATCCAGGAGAGAGAATTTAAAAATTATTGGACTACCTGAAAGCCATGATCAAGAAAAGAGCCTAGACATCATCGTTCGAGAAATGATCAAGGAAAACTGTCCTCATGTTCTAGAACCAGAGGATGAGAATCCATCAATCACCTCCTGAAAGAGATCCCCAAAGGAAAACTCCCAGGAATATTACAGCCAAATCCCAGAGTTCCCAGGTCAAGGGGAAAAGACTGCAAGCAACCAGAAAGAAACAACTCAATTATCACGGAACCACAGTCAGGCTAACACAAGACTTAGCAGCTTCTACATTAAAGAATCGAAGGGCTTGGAATATTGATATTCCAGAGGGCAAAGGAGATAGGATTACAACCAAGAATCACCTATCCAGCAAAGCTGAGTATAATCCTTCAGGGGATAAAGGGGACATTCAGTGAAATAGAGGACTTTCAAGTATTCTTGATGAAAAGACCAAAGCTGAATAGAAAATCTGACTTTCAAATACAAGATTCAAGAGAAGCATAAAAAGCAAAACAGGAAAGAAATCATAAGGGACATAATAATGTTATAAAAACTTTCTCATTGTTAGGGCAGTTAGAAAGAGTATATAGAGACAGAAGGCACAAGTGTGAGTTGAATATGAAGGAATGATATCTAAAAAAAAATAAAATTAAAGGGTGAGAGAGTAATGCACTAGGAGAAAGGGAAAGGTAGAATGGGGCAAATTATCTCATACAAAAGAGGCAAGAAAAAGCTTTTACAGTGGAGGGGAAGATGGAGATGGTAAGAGGGAGTGAGTGAACCTTACTCTCATTAGAACTGGCTCAAAAAGGAACAACATACACACTTAATTGGGTATAGAAATCCATCTTACCCTACAGGAAATTAGGAGGGGAAGGGGATTAGAGAAGTTGATAGAGGGGAAAACATTGGTGGAGACAGTAGTCAGAAGCAAAGCACTTTTGAGGAGGGACAGGGTGAAAGGAGAGAGAGAATAGAATAAACGGAGGGGGAAATACGATGGAGGGAAATGCAGTTGGAAATCATAACTGTGAAAAAAATTTAGAAGCAAGTTTTTCTGATAAAGGCCTCATTTCGCAAACATATAGCGGACTGAGTCAAATCTATAAAAATAAGACCCATTCCCAATTGATAAATGATCAAAAGATATAAACAGTTTTCAGATGAAGTAATCAAAACTATCTAGAGCCATATGAAAAAATACTCTAAAATCACTGATTGGAGAAATGCAAATTAAAACAATTCTGAGGTACTACCACCTCATATCTATTAGATTGGCTAACTGGACAGAAAAAGAAAAGGACAGATGTTGGAGGGGATGTGGGAAAAATGAGACATTAATGCACTGTTGGTGGAATTGTGACCTGATTCAACCATTCTGTAGAGCAATTTGGAACTATGCCCAACGGGCTATAAAACCATGCATACCCTTTGACCTAGCAATATCACTACTAGGTCTGTATCCAAAAAGAGGTAAAAAACATAAAGGGAAAGTACCTGTATGTACAAAAATACTTACAGCAGCTCTTTACTGGTGACAAAGAACTGGAAATTGAGGGGAATGCCCATCAATTGAGAAACAGTTGAACAAACTGTAGTATGTGATTGTGATGAAATATTATTGTACCAGAAGAAATGATGAGCTGGATGCTCTCAGAAAAACCTGGAATGATTTACAGAAGCTGATGCAAAGTGACATCTACTGTGTACAAAGTAACAGTAATATTTTAAGATGAACAGCCATGAATGACTTTGCTATTCTCAGCAATACAATGATCCAAGACAATTCTGAAGAATTTACGATAAAAAATGCAGTCCATCCCCAGACCCAAGCACGCTTTTATGACACTTTATTTTTCTTGAGTGTTTTTTTGTCTATGTTTTCCTTCACAACATGATTAATATGGAAATATGTTTTGCATGATTATACATGTATGACCTATATCAAATTACTTGCCTTCTCATTGAGGTGGGTGTGGAAGGAGGAAGGGAGAGAATTTGGAACTCAAAGTGTACATGTAATTGGGGAAAATGAAATACTAAACAAACAAAAAAGACACATAAAAATGCTCCAAACCACTAATAATTAAAGAAATACAAATTAAAATAACTCTGTGGTTCCACCTCACACCCATTAGATTGACCCAAATGGTCAAAAAGGAGGGGCTGAGAGGCAATAATGCACTGTTGGTAGAGCTGTGACTCTTGGAAATAGCCATCCTAGAAATCAATTTGGAAATGCACCCCCAAAATTACTAAGTGACCCAAAGAAGCTACTACTAGGTCTGTAGCCAAAACAGATTAAAAAAGAGAGAGAAAAGGAACCAAAGAACGAAAATGTTATCACAGCAGCTCCATCTGCTATGCTAAAGAACTGGAAACCAAGAAGGCGTCTGTCAAACTGGGAAAGAATGAACTAATTGTGGTAGAAGAATTAATGGAATATTACTGGGCCATGAGAAATGATGAAAGGGAAGGCTCAGAGAAACCTGGAGAAACCTTAACTGACATCTAGGAAACTACGTGGAGCCAGAAGAACAATTTATACAATAACAAAAACATCCTAAAGAAAAAGAAAACCCCAAACTTTGGAAGACTTAAGAAGGGTGGGCTTGATCATGGAGGTCCGAAAGTGGCTCGATTCGTGAAAGAGGGAAGAGGGAGAGCCAGGGAGAGAAGGGGAGACATTTCCAGACATTTGCCAACACGGACCATACAGATTTGTCTTTCTTTCCACTGGGGGGCTGATGGGAAGAAGGGAGGCGAGTGTGAGGGCTGTCAAAAGGATTTTTCAAACTTCACCTAAGACAGCAGAGGGAGCACCTGAAGGCAGGACACCCTGGAAAGTTCTCTGTGGAGTCTATTCTACCCTTAAAAAGAAGTGCTAACTGTCCATAACAGGGATTGCTCATTCTACACATGGAGCTTTTTCTGTTCCATTTGATATAGGAAAATGCTCATTTTTAATTGCTGTTAAGTTCAAAATAAATAAAATTAAAAACAAATAACATTTAAAATGTAAAAGACCTGTACATGTAGTACTTAGAGCAGGTCTACACAACATTCAGCCCACGAAAGGATTTCAGGCAGCCTGCAAAAAATGCAGAGGGAGTAAAACAGGCCTGCACAACGTACTGCCGTGAGCTGTGTGTTGTTCAGGTCTAGCCCAGAGTGATCTGGGAGCCTCTTAAACAAAAGACAGAAAAGTCCATAAGTTGAAGGGGAAAATATAAGCCAGAAGTATGGGGAGGAGGTTGAGATAAAGGCCTTCGGGATCTCCGTTTACCAGTTCATTGGTTTAACCTTGCCACCTAACTACTGATTTAGACTCTAAAATCCCAATGAACAAATGAATACAAATATGCAGCTAAGAGGCACTGCAGTGCACAGAGTGGCGGGCATGGAGACAGGAAGACCTGAGTTCAAATCTGACCTCAGACACTGGCTAGCTGAGTCACCCTGGACAAGTCATTGGGCTTCTGTTTGCCTCAGTATCCTCATCTGAAAAATGAAGAATTACGATCCCTACCTCCCAAGGTTGTTGTGAGAATCGAATGAGATAATATTTGTAAAGCACTTACACAGGACCTGGCACCCAGTAGGTGCTTAATAAATGCTTGTTCCCGCTCCCCTCCCCCTTCCCTGTAAGCAATCAACAAGTAGAAGAGGCAAGAGTCAGCTGCTTCACCAGCTCTAAGAGAGGAGAACCAAGGATGTTCTAACACTCGGGAGGAACAACTGAAAAGCTGTTTCTTACCAGACTTTGATGCCATCATCATCTGCAGCTGCCAAGCACGACCAACGTAAGTGGACGACTGACTGGGAGGCGGGGGGCAGCACACGGTATATTAATGTCATGGAAGACTATCGTCAAACCATTTAAATTGGGAAGCTAACTATATTAAATGGTTTATTCAATAAAACATGTCAAGAGTAAGTTTGTCATCAATCAGCCATTCATGCTAGTTCCTGCCGCTGAGGAGGGCCTTCTCCTCCGTGCCCACCCCTAGCCCCGGAGGCGGGGCCCTGCCAGCACAGCCAAGGTGGGTCAGCAGGCCCCAGCTCAAAGGCCGTCCAGCTCGGCAGCCCCGGCCTGCGTGGGGATTCCACTGGCAGAGCCTTCCCACACCCAAGACTATCTCCAAACCATGAGGAATAAGACGAGGACCTGAGGGGGAGGGGGAAAGAGAGGAAATAAGAGGGCAGTTCCTTTTGTTTTAAAACATGATTTAGAAGTTTCATCACAAAAAGACGGTTTTTATAATCTGAATGTATTATAAAATAAATATACACATCACAAATACACAACATGCTGTTAAAATAAAGACATGACACACTGCACTGGCATGGAAGTGTCAACGGGAATGGAGTCATCTTAAGTGTATATTCCATGCTAAAACTGGAAATGTCTCCTTGGTAAATAAAACCAAAAGGTTTTGTTAGTGCTTAAAAAGTAAAATAGAACACACAGGACACCAAATGCAACACGCAAAACCTATCAAGAGACTTACCCTGATTTCACCCTAGAGGCCCAGGGAGAAACAGAAGGAAAATCCCCGTTATGAACCCAGCAGAGAAAGCGGTCGAGATAAAGTCGACGGCACATTGACGAAGAGCTCCTGTCAGAAGTCAGCCACCTGGAACCAGACTTCACACACGCATTCATTCACACACTCGTTCATTCATTCCCCCTCTCCTGTAGCACTCACCCACTGGCTCAGGAGCTGAGCTGGACCCTGAAAAGACCTACAATGAGCCACCACCAAACCCTGGGAAGCCGAGAGCTACCTGAGAACGTGCAGCAAAGACAAAGAGAGCCCTCCAAGCGTCAGCGAGGTTTTCCTCTCCTCGTGACCCTCTTACCCGCATCAGATTCAACAGTACGATAATTCTCAGTGACCGTACTTCTCCTCTGAGATATTCCTGTTGCTCTGAACAATTTCACTCATTCCATAAACACGTCATGTGCGTCTAGGTGAAGGGCTCAGCCTTCCCATCTCCCTGTCTACCTTCAGTGGTGTGCTGTTGGGAGGGCTCCCACAACACAACAGGGAAGGTGAGGGGGCTTCTTCCTACTCCGTTTTGCCTAATGATGGTACATTGGAGCGGCACATCTGCACTAACCTCTGTATCATATCTGAGCTTTTTAACTTTGCTGGGAACTCGTAGGCACATTCCGAAGCAGACACTGGATTTCAAGTGCTCCAAGATATCAGGCCAGCAGGCATTTATCACTTCACTCACAGCTCTGATGTAATCTACTAAGTGGTTCATAGCAAACAATCTCTAAATTCTAGTTCTGAAACATCTCTCCTTACAAAAAAACAATTTGAAAAAATATAATAGAGAATTATGTGAAACTTTTTGACAACTAATCACCTCTCTTTAGTTTTAGAAAAACCCCACATAGAATTTCTCCACCCAAGAGATCTGCTAAGGAAACACACCTTCTTTCCTTTCATAGGAGAGAGGCGACAACTGGGTTAGGCAGCCTCACTTCTATCTTTTCTTGGTCACATGAAGTTGCAGGGTGTTATGGAGAGATGACTGGTGTAATAATCATTAAAAGAAAATTTTGTGCTAAAAATCTGTTTTTGTTTTTTTCCATAAAAAATCAGATGAAAAAATGCACTGATACTTTCCAGTCTGTAATGGATAGCATAAAAAGTATAAACAGGTGTAATAAAACACCAATTTAGAGGAAGCATTTTCCACATGACATTCCAAGAGACAAAGATTTTAGGTTTTAAATAACCAATGAATCAAACAACAAGTATTTTAACGTGGGAGGTGCTGGGATATATTAAAAAAAAATACATACAAAGTGGTAAATTTCTACAATTTCACTTACAATTTCAAGTACATTTTAGCTACTAAAATAACTTCTATGAATTTCCACTGGGAGAGACCTACCAGGCAGAGAAAACTCTCAAGTGGGGTGACAACTTACTGAACATTGTCTGAAAAGTAACCATTACCTGGCAAGTTAACTAAGACCATCGTGCTGGCTGTCAGCAGGAAAACCAAGGGGGTGAGGGAGAGGCAGGGAGAAGAGGGGATTTTTGTCTGTTTGGATTTCTTCTGGAAAGGAGGTGGGGCAAGTTTGATCATCCAGTCTCATTACTTCTAGTCCCTGGCCCACAGCTCAACGACTCCCCAGACTCTGGGGGGGCACTTTGGTTTTCAGAGGCTCAAAGGGGTCAGTTCTATAGGGCAGTAAGGAATGAACTTGACTGATCCAGCAGCCCAAGCAGTGAATGTGTACCGAGCACGACACAGCAATAGGTGTGTCTACGTTATACACATATTTGTACTGACGGGATCCATAGTACCAAACGAACAATGGCCCAGACTAGGGTGATGGCTGGGAACAGAAAGGGATGGAGTCAAGAATGGAAGGGGAATCCCATGGACACAAATACTGACAGCAGCTCTTTCTGTGGTGGCAAAGAATTGGCAATTGAAGGGATGCCCATCCATTGGGGAATGACTGAACAAGTTGTGGTGTATGAATGCAATGGAATACTACTGCGCTCTAAGAAATGATGAGCAGGGGGCAGCTCAGTGGTGCAGTGGATAGAGCACTGGCCCTGGAGTCAGGAGGACCTGAGTTCAAATCTGGCCTCAGGCACATTACACTTACTAGCTGTATGACCCTGGGCAAGTCACTTAACCCCCATTGCTCAACCCAAAAAAAACAAAACAAAACAAAACAAAAAGAAATGATCAGCAGACAGACTTCAGAAAAACCTGGAAAAACTTGTATGGTGTGATGCTGAGTGAAGTGAGCAGAACCAGGAGAACGTTGTACACAGTAACGGCCACACTGTGTGATTACTAACATTGATAGACTTAACCTTGCTTAGCAATACAAGGATCTAAGACATCTCCAAAGGCCTCATGATGGAAAATGTTATCTACATCTAAAGAAAGAACCATGGAGTTTGAATGTAGATCGAAGGACACTATTTGATATTTTTTTCTTCTGTTGTGTTTTGTTTCTTCTTTCTGGTGGTTCCTCCTATTGATTCTAATTCTTACAACATCACTAATGTGAAAATATGTTTAATAGCAATATATATGTATAGCCTATATCAGACTGCATGCCGTCTTGGGGAGCAAAGTGGGGAAGGAGGGGGAGAAAAATTTAAAACTCAAAAGCTTATGGAAGTGATTGTTGATAAAGCAAAATAAATCAATAAAAAAGCAAAAAAAAATAGATAAATAAAAAACCATAATCCTAAAAAATTAAAAAAAAAAAAAGGAACAGACATGGAAGCCAGACACCTCAGCCATCTGGATATGTTGGACAAGTGAAAGCAAACAGCTGAGGATGGGAACCTGAAGGGCTGGAGAGACGAGGATGAAGATGAGGATGATAACGGCATCCCTGACAGAAAATGGGCGAGGTTCATGAGTGGTAAAGAGAATGGAATGACATCCGTGGGACAACCCCCAACCCTTCCACGGGCTGGAGACTGGGTGAGGGCACTAGGACGTGTCTTGTTCCCTGGTTATTGGCTCCAAGAACTCCAGGCAACAGCTGCCATAAACACAGGGGTGTTCTGAGGGGCTCCTGGAGGTAGGGACAAGGGATGTGGGTCATCAAGTGGTACCCGTGGCAGCTTGTGCGGTGATCAAGGTGAGATTCTAAGACCCTGTTGTACAGCAGAGGCTGGGAGTTTGCCAAAGGGGTGGAGGGAGCACAGTAGGGGAGCATTAGGAAATAATGGGTGAAAGGACAGGGGTGGCCGTGCTGAGGAAGGGCTAGAGGGAAGCCAGGAACCAGGCCATCTCCTAGCTCTGGGTATGGCTGCACAAATACCCCCTGGAGTTCAGAGTCATGCTCCAGCCCTGACTTTGGGGATCATTTCTCTAGAAATTCTCACTTACTTTGACAGAAATATATATTGCTACATCAAAGCTAATCAAAATATTCTTATACTTTATTTGATATCTATAAGAAAACTCAGGCCACCTATCCCCTCCAAAAGCTCATGCGAATATGCAAATCCTACAAAAATCACCCAAACTGTCCAAAATAATTTCAGTCTTTTCCTAAAGTCAGCTGTTAAGCGTTAATCCCGATAAAGCACCCATTACACCTTGGGGAAAAAACCAAGTAAGGCTCAGCCCTGGTCAAGAAAGGGCCTATTCCTGTCAAACAAGTGAAGGGAGGAATAGGCAGCCAGAGGGTGCCGCTGGGATGCAGATGCCATCGAGATCGATTCTCCCAGTGGCAGGATCCAGTAAAGCAAGCCTCCTTTCAGTCACTCTCCAACAGCTCTGCACTTCTGTCTTTAACCGAATTTTAGACTCTTTACAACTCATTTTCTATTTGATGGATCAATCATCTTCAAAGATAAATTTCTTTCTCATTCTTAGATATCTCCTGGGAATGACTCAGAAGTCACACTCCAGGAGAAATGAAAGTTACACTGGTGCTGCAGAATCTATCCCAGAGGTAGGAAAACCTTTGCCAGGCGCACCTCACTTACACTCTGTGGGTGGCCCTAGGGATAGGAAGGAGCTTGATGGGCCTTTCTCCATCCTCCCCTCTCTCCCCGCCTCATCCCCCCCAATACCCCTTTACCCACAGTGGAGAACTACTGCAGGCAACTGACACCACAGAACAGAGCTCGGTCGGGGTCAGGGCAACGTTCAGAGGATTCATGGAAGATTAATGTAGGAAGAAATGCCACGGGGTGGGGAGGAAGCAGAGGACTGGGTGCAAACGATCTAGAGTCATTCCTTTCACCTCGGGGTCAGCGCTTCTCAATGGCCACAGAGACAGCGAAAGACAACCAACCCTGCAAATGAATACCCCCCTGCCCCCCAATACTGCTCATCTCTGGGGCTTCCAGATATCACCAGAAATGGTTTTGCTCACGGGCTACAGGCTACTCATTTTTATTAAGTCCGGTTTTGTATTAAATGTTCTGTGTGTGGCTTCTCCATTTTCTTAGCACTCTCTGACTCACTGATATCGTAACCAAAGACACACCCCCGGGACCATAGGCTTTCAATCTTGTTTTCCATTCCCGGGTAAGCAGGTTATCTCTCAGATGGCAAAGCACCTCTTCTGTTTCAGAAGCAGGCTCAATTTTATTTTCCAGTTTATCAGTCTCCTCTGTCCTATCAAGCTCATCTATTTTTAACTTTTCCACACTGGTATTTAAAGAGGTCAAAGACAAAGGAGAAAAGATGGAGGAAAGATTCAGCGCTCGCTCCCCACAGACACTGGGTGAGCCTTTCCACTAAACATCCCAGACTTTTCTCTGTTACTCAAGGATGAGCCTTTAGAACATCCTGTCACTGTCATTGGACTTTTAATGTTGGTGACTCTAACCAGTACTCACCCCAAACCTCACTTTCATACCAACAAACTATGATGGCAGAAAATCACGACACTGATAACGTGACTTTAATTAAAACCGAGGTAAACTACACAACTGAAACAGTACCCACTGTTCCTAGGATTATTTCACATTCTATTCTCCCCATCTAAAATTATAAAATGAAAAATAAGTTTTATAAAATATGTCACCTTAAACAAAACGGCCGAAAATGTGGAAGAGGAATGTCATTAAGAAGTCTCCCACCTCTCCCAAGGCTCCATCAGGGTAGAGATCTAAACCTAGACCCATGTATTCATTAATCAAATGGAAGTGTGTTGATGTTCAGTCATTCTTCCATCATGTCTGACTCTTCGTGGCCCCGTTTGGGGTTTTCTTGGCAAAGATAATGAGGTAGTTTGACATTTCCTCTTCCAGTGGATTAAGGCAGACAGAGGTTAAGTGACTTGCCCAGGTCAAACAGCTATGAAGTGTCTGGATTTGAATTCAGGTGTTCCTGATTCTAGGCCCAGCACTCTATCTACCAAACCACCCAGCTGCCTAAATACAAGTATACACAGTACACAAACTGTGTACAAAATCCTAGGTGTGTCTTGGTCACTCCGACCCATCAGAAGCACAGAAAGATATGACCATGACAAGAGAGCCAAGTCTCTCCCTCCCTTCCTCCCTCCCTCCCTTTCCCTCCTGAAGCTAGACGAAGGAATGATGATAGGGAACAAGACAAAGACTGGCCTTGAAGAGGAAAAGAGAGTGCTAACCACAGAATGCGAGAAGAGCGCGAAATACCTCAGTTTCCCTAAACAGAAAAGAACCTGCAAACTGTAGGAAATGAAGCTTGACCTCGCTGCTGGCAAACGCTAGAGCACATTTGAACAGGGATGATCAGTGGCCATGGAGAAGAGCACTGATTGATCACTAAGCACATGGCTTCATTAATAACAGGTGGCGTCAGGCTACACATTTCCTCTGTCTGAAAGGGTAATCTGAGTAGTAGACCAAGGAAATACCGTTGGAATGGTCTATGATAAAATTTTTCAAACTTTTGTGGAAAACATGGTAAGACGAAGGCACGATGACGCCCAAGTCAGCAGATTCACAATCTGAGGAACGACAGGTCAAAAAGAAGCCCTTCGTGTGCCTAAGGATCTAGAAGGACACATGTTCCGTGCTCCCCACCCCCACCCCCTTGTGCCTCTCCTAGAGTGACCCACGGTCCTCTGCTTGGCTCCAGGCCATTTATCACATCCAGTCAGACATAAAAAAGCAGGCTTCTTCACTTAACACAGGACACGAGGCTGCAGGGGACATTTCACACACACCAGAAAACAGTCAAGAGCTAAACAAGATCAGGACAGGATGAAGTGCCCAGTCAAAGCTAAAAGGGGAAAACTGAGCAAAGTCAGGCAGAGACACTGGACTGCATCGAAGGAGATGAAACTTAGGTGGGACACACACGATATCTCGTACTTGAGATCGCAAGTAAATTTGCTTAATCAGGACAAAAGGGGGGAGACAGAGTGACGCTGCAGCGTCTCGAAAAGTCTCTGCTAACATTCCACCTTCTCCAAGAAGCTCTTCCCAGACCCCGGTCATGTAAGCGCCTTCCCTGAGATGACCCCCCCCACACACACCCCCATCTAAGCTGTTCAAAGGTGTCTGCCCGTCATCCCCATCACAACGTGAGCTCCATGACAGCAGGGGCCGTCCTTTTCGAAGCCTCTTTGTATCCCCAGCATTCAGCTGCTTCTCGCACACAAGAAGGCACTTAGTAAGTGCCCACTGACTTGTGTTCACTAAGATGGTCTATGGCCTGTAGGCTGAGCTGACTGAGCAGTAACTGAAGGGTTTGGGGGGCAGCACACAGAGAGGCCGTCTCAGGAAAACCACCCTGATTATCTGAACGATCCCAGCATGGAAGAGGCTGCCCCGAGAACCAGAGAGTTTCAGGAACAGGCCAGATGCTGGCTTCCTGGGTGCACTGGGACAGGGGGAGTCTTCTGTGGGTCTGGGTCAGGTGGGAGGCTCCCCAAGGTCATTCCCAATACCTAGATTCCCTGGTTCTACCACATGAAGCCCAAAGAGCCATGCTCCATAATCGTGGAGGACTTCTGTTTTGAGGTGACTACTTCACTGAGATGGTTTTTATTTTGAAGATCTGCTGCAGACAGAGGTCAGAATTTACAGAAAATACAATTTCAGTGTGTGGTTCATTAAAGAGTCTGTGCCAGTCACTCCTTCTCAGGAGGAGTTAAGAAAACGGATGACGCATCAAACAGCGCAATCAACAAATAAATTCATCACAACTAGTATTGCCTCTGAAAGAAGTCTGTGGAACAGAAAAACGTTGACAAATAACTCACTTTTTCTGTAGTTTTCGGTTCTTTTCGGCCTGGCCTCCCAATTTGTTAATTCCTAAGGCATCTTGAGAGGAGCTCTCCAGGTCTGTCACACCAGCTACAAAGGAAAAACATCCAAGAGTTGACCACCATAAAACAGCATGGCAAAGACATCGACAAGAAGTCGCATCAGCCCCAAAAAGATCAGCACCCGCTACCAGGCGCACACACCAGGCTTTGCAGCTGGCTGGAGGCGAACCATCAGCGCTACAGAAGGTGAATGACGGACAGCAATCTAGAAATGTGCCATGGCACCGACTGGACGACGAGAGCATAAACGTCCTGTTCAGGAGCCAGACGCCTCTTTCTAGCCAGGAGGTGACCACGGGCACCCCGGCAGCTATTCCTGGCCTGTGCGCACTGGGGGAGGGGCAGAAGAGGAGTTTCCTCATTCAAGTTGTATACTGGGCCCACGGAAGCTGCCAGGCCAGTGTTCCAGGGAGGAGGCGGAGGGCAGGAGAGGCAGGAGGACACCTACATTAGGGGAGCACCACCAGAGAGAGGCACTAAGTTTTAGGATACTGGTGATTCACTTGATCTCTCCAGGCAATTCACTCACAATTGAGTTTTGGAGACAGACTAGTGGCTTACAACACGCTAATGAGACCCGGTCCTTCTGCCCCAGCACCATAGTCTGCCCCATCTCCATCAGGCTCACACATGCCTCTAGAACAGGTTAACTGCCTCTGGGGCATGGATCCCTTGGCCAGGCAGTCTGGCAAAGTCTAGGGATCCCTCCTCAACACGTTTCAAGTCGTATAAAATAAAAACTTAGAATTACAAAGAAAATCAATTATTTGGAGTAGCTATGTGGTTTTATGGACTTTAGCCAGGGAAAAGCAATAAGGAAAATGGGGCTGGCCCCATGGCACTAGGTGTTTGGCAAACACTCCCAAGGGCAGATCTGACCAGGGATCAGGAGCAAACACCCTGACAGCAAGGACACGCCAGGACATTTTTGGCTTCCAACTAAGTGACCTCACTCCCCCACTGTTCTCTAGGGCAAGAAGCTTCCAGCTTGGAAACTACTTCAAACATTAGTTATGTCAAAATCAAATACTAGAGTTTAAACATCATTCTCTAAGCAGTGTGTATTTTTTTAGTAAATAAAAACCAACTACTCTGGAAAGAATTTTTCTCACCCACACACTCCTTCACAATAACTGACTAGATACAAGGAGCCTTGACTGATTTCACTGAAGAATGAAGCTACTATGAGTGCACTCTCCTAATGATGTAAATGTAGGTAGTTTAAGCACACAGTCCATCCAGGGATGACCTGAAAAGCTCACAGGCTCCTAGGGCCTGCAGAAGAAATTGCACAGTTGAGAGAGACCTCAGAAACCTTAGCTAGTGAGATTAATTTTGATTTTTCACAACATTCCAAAACATATTAAAGAGATTCCTAGTTTTAGATAAGACAGAAGCTAGATGACAGTATGGTGAGGTAGGTTCAGAAACAGTTCAATAACCAGACCCAAGATTAGTAATCAATGAGGGGATGTCCCTCTGGAAGGTCACTATAGCAGAGGGTAGCGAGGATCTATCTGGGCTTAGCAAATATGCAGATGAGCCAAATCGGGCAGAAACATCTAACATGTTAGCCGGAGTCAGCATCCAAAGAAGATCTCAGTAGGCTTGGAATAGACAAAATACAAGAAAAATGGATTCCAAAAGCCAATTTCCACTGTACAGTACAAGGGAGGCATGGCCAGGCAGCAGCTCCTCTGAAAAGGATCTGGGGGTTCTAATGGGCTGAAATCTCCATGTGTGGGATGAGTGTCACGTGGCACAGAGGCACCCAGGACAGGAGGCTGTCCAGCGGTTCTCTGCTCAAGTCAGACCCCGGCACGGCACCTGAGGAAGGGCACCGAACGTCTAGAGAAAGAGACCCAGTTTGGAGGACGGGTCTCATGAGCACACTTGATGCTATCACTGAAAGGAATGGGGAAGGGCAGGGAGCCTGGAGAAAGGAAGACTTAGGATGGACTTGACAGCTGATTTCCAACATTCAAAGTGAATGATCTGAACTCTTGTGCAAGAGTGAGTGACTAGATGCCTTCTGTCAAACTCAGGAGAGTGTTCAGGGCTGCGGGCACTGGATGGAAATCACCAGAAAGCAGGAGGTGGCTCGAGAAGCCTTCCCAAAGCAAGTGGGGGGGTAGCGGGGTCTCTTCCCCACTAACGGTCTTCAAGTCAAGGTTCCACAATCACACGCTGGGATGGCTCTAGAGGGGGCTTTTATACAAGAACATGTTGTATAACAAAACTTCTGAGAGTCCTTCCAACTCAAGACTCACTGAGCTTTTGACTGTCCAGAAGTGAATCAGACCACAACCAGAGCTGGCCTTCTGACCGCACATTATGGGTCATTATTACTAAGTTACTTAGCAATTGATGTTAGAAATTAAGTTCAAAATAAATTGTGTACTTGAATTACTTTTAAAAATCCAAGCACTCTCCAAAATGGTTGGATCATTTCACAACTCCACCAACAATGCATCAGTATTCCAATTTTCCCACATCTTCTCCAACACTTAACATTTTCCTGTTCTGTCATATTAGCCAGTCTGATAGGTGCGATGTGGTACTTCAGAGCTGTTTTGATTTACATTTCTCTAATCAATAGTGATTTACAGCATTTTTTCATATGACTATAAATGGCTTTAATTTCTTCATCCGAGAACTGCCTGTTTTATCCTTTGACCATTTATCAATGACTTGTATTCTTATAAATTTGACTTAGTTCTCTATATATTTTTAGGGTTGTCTCTGATAAAGAGGGAGGGGGAGAAAAATTTAAAACTCAAAAGCTTACGAAAGCGATTGTTCAAAAATCAAAATAAATTAATAAAATAAAATGAAATAAATAATTTTTTTTTTTTAAAAATCCAAGCCCTCTCATTTGAAGAAATTAAAATTAACCGAGGTAAGCTGCTTTTCCTCCCCAATCCAAAGGCTTACATCAGCTACTGGAAAATAACCAACCTTGCCCCAGGGACTCTTTGCCAGTGTGTCCAGGTCGGCCCTTTTCTTTCTTCCCAAACAAGCGGCCAATAGAGGACTTGATTCCCTTCTTTTTGGGTGCTTTATGAAGGGAATCTTGGCTGCTGTTACTGCTGCTAGGGTTGCTGACTTGACCATCCTGTGAACCTGTGGAACTTGAAATAAACAATATTTGTAGTCCTTAAAATATGTATCATGAAATTAAAAGATTAAATACGTAACCTTTATTTTTCACATTTTTAAACAAAAATGCCAACCCCATTACATAAAACAAATGTGGTATTTATTTCCAATGCCAGCAAGCAAAACCTAGGAAATGCAAAATGTGAGCAGGGAAAGGAGCTCCCAAACTTTTAGACGCACTCCCAGCTCTCTTTGAAAAGGTAGCGAGCGCATTAAGTATGCTGTAGCGGCTGAGATAAGAACGCTCCCACAGCAGCAGCGCTACAGACATGCGCTGCTGTAGGTGATTTACAGCCCTGTGCTGATCAGATGCCAGGCGACCACCGGCATTCACGTACTGCTTTAAGCTTTATCTCACTTGATCCTCAAAATAATCCTGGGAAGTATTTGTTATTATCACCATTGTGCAGTTAAGAAAATTGAGGCAGAGGTTAAGTGACTTGACCAGAGTCACACAGCTAGTGTCAGGCCAGATTTGAACTCAGGTCTTTGTGACTCCAAGCTTAGCACTCTATTCACTAACTGCACCACAAAACTGTCTTTTAATAAGAGGTCTGTAAAACCCACAGGATTTGAAGGTAAGTAGAATTTATCGTTATTTTTGGAATGAGAAGACTGGTCATTAATTACTGCCTCCAGAACAAAACTAATGGTTTCGGTACACAAGAACCTAGAAGTCTGATTTCATGTCAACAACAATTTTTCCAAAAACAAAACAAAACAAACATGCTCTAAAACTCTTTGTTGACTTCATACCTTTGAAAGTTTGAGACGTACATAATAATTTGCAAACAGCATTACTGACCAGCTCCTCACACGTCAAAGGCTGACTTATCACAGCACAAAACAAAACCTTTCAAAAATTGCTCAAGATAACACCTTGTACGAATAAGATCTGGGGCCCTTAGAACTGAACATCCGCTTCAACAAGCCAAACCAAGTTACAGGGAAAGCTCCCCCATGGGGCACAAGGCGGGCAGCTGGCCAGGATCAGAGGTGGCTTCCCCTAAGCTGCCTTTTCCTCATGTCTAGAGGCAAGGGCAGGGGCAGCCCACTCTGAGAAGACATGAGTTCAGGAACCACAGAGAGGCCATTATGAACAACAGCTTGATTTATTCTTAGTCTGTTGGCAGTTTTTAAGGAAATGGGTGTTAAGAACCATAGGAAAATAGTAAAGGCTACGTGAAAATAATTTGTTAAATCAACACTTGTGATCATAGAAGGGTCCATCTACTTAGCAAACCTTCTAAGGAGGGTGTAAAACAAGCATTCTTTTCAGCTGTGTCACATATAATAAAAAAAGGCAAACAGATTTACTGTTGTAAAATCCTGAGTCAGCGGGAGGTAATCTGGGCAGGTGGGGGGGCTTTGTGCCTGCCAGCTGAGGCACGGAGGCACGCACACACTGACCATGGTCCCCCAGTAAAAGCCAGGCCACTTACTTCCTAATGTCCCTGATGTCTTCATGGCTCACGGTGTGCAAAGCCCCTTTGTGGACTCTGTCTAAACGAAGGGACCTTGGGGAAGAAGGGGGGGATGTTTCACATCTTATGGTTGTCTTGTCATCTCGTACCTCTTCTCTCGAAGCTGGCAACTAGGAGAGATTAAAAAAAAAAACTATCAAAGAGCTATTGTGAGAGGTTATTTATATATCTTCAATTCTGAATCTAAAACCTGAAGCCCTCCCCCCATTATGCTATTTGCTCTGAGCAGAGTCAAACCCTGGCTACAGCTAATTCCAATTCAGTGAAAACGGCTATGGCAGGAGAAGCAGCGGAACCAAGGGGAAAGACCCCTGGACGGGGAGTCACTGCCCCCTGCCAGCTCTGGGACGACCTTGGACAGGGCCTCGGAGACGTCAGCTTGTAGAATAACAATAAGCGGGGATGTTTATTCGGGGTTGTCATTTTCAGGCTTCTCCTCTGGTCCTGGGTATGACTGTCTACATCACACAGATGAGGAAGCTGCTCCGTGAGGTAAGGGCTGTGCCAAGGGAAATCACAACCTGGGACTTCTGTCCCTTCCATTAACTGTCCTGCACCACTGGGTGCTCAACATTCCCCAAGTGGCCTGCAAGCTCAAGGATTCTCCGATCCCTAGGAAAGGGTCATGAATGGCTTCCTGAGATTTAAATGATGCTTAGACATAAGCCACAGCCTTTTCTACATGCCATAACTCAAAGATTAGAAGGAACAGACAAGAAGTTCACGCACTTTGCCATAGCTAGTAATTTTTCAAATGAGTTGGGAAAGGGGTGAGATGGGTGGGTGGGTCTGTGGTAAATTAGCAGTTTTTCTAGGAAAATGTGATATTACCAAATAACTTTGATCAATGATTCAGTTGGACTTTGTCTTTAGCAAACCAATGAAATCTATTAAAGCAGATAATACTAAAATAAATGATATAACATGTAAATTTAAGCATTTTGAAATGCTTTTAAAAATACTTTTATTCAACCTGGCATAGATCTGGCATAGACCAGTTTCGCCATTGAATTGGTAGTACTTCCTGATTGAGGGGGCAGGGGGCCAAGGGCTGCAGGGGGGGAAGAAACTCCTTTAGGCTGCTAGCAATCCATTAAGCTATATGAACATTCTTTGTTTATGCATGCACAAGGAAATATGAACACAGGTATATATGAAGACCAGGTCAGATTGCTTCCAATGAGCAGCCACGGAAAACGCCCCTATCAAACTGACTTTCTAATGTGCCCAGCACATAGTAAGCACTTAGGTGCTTTTTGAATTATCAGCGTCACCACCTAAAACTGACGAACAGCACAATGACTGAGTCTAATTTGTTGGGGTTTAGCGCAAGTAGGGTAAAGCTCTTTGAAGCTACAACTAAAAAAAAATCCTAGGCGTTAAAGGCTCTGGGGCTAATCTTTAATTCTGTTCTGATTTCTTTACTAATTACTCATATCATCTCAATAGGGTGAAACCAATTAATGAATTTTAACAGACATAAATGCAAAAATCGTTTACTTAAAAAACAATTCTAGACATAGAAGTGAAAAGAACCCAGTGTAATATGGGTTCCCATCAATCTATCATGCATCTATTCCAAGTGCCTGGGAAGGTAAATGAGTCACCTTGTGGCACCGCAGTTAACGTCATCTTTGGCTGCCTCCGTTCACACCTGGGGCGCTACTTTGCAGGAGGGATACAACCAAGTACGTACCATGAGTGGCTTCTGAAATGGGAGACTGTGAAATTTTCCCTGGAGAAGAGGGCACTACATGAGCTGGGAGAGGGGTAGTGGCCATTAAGCAGAAAGAACCAAAGACCATCTTTGCAAATGTCCAACTTTGAGAGGTGGTCCCGGGAAAGAAGGGCCAGAACAGGGCCAGTGAGAGCACAAGTCCCAGGGACACAGCTCAGACCCAGCAAGAGTTACCTATGTGGAACAGGTTAGAACTGCTCCAAAATGTCCAGGCTCCTGCTCCTCAAAGCAGGAAGCTGCCCACTGTCACTAGGACCAAGGAGGGCTGGACAAACCATCCCTCTGGAATGCTTTAAAAAAGAATTTCTCAACCCGGACTCTGTGGATAGATTTCAAGAGGTCCATGAATGTGTGCACCCAAGCCCATGCATGCTTGTGCGCAAGCGCACACACACGCGCACACACACACACACACACCCAGGATACCATTAACTATATTACCACTGTTATTGGTAACAGATACCAACATCAGGTACCATGCAAAGTGTGTGTATGTGTATATGTGTATATATCTACACACATCCATTTCCCCTAAACGAAATCTAGCATATGTTTCATTATTTAAAAATGTTATTCTGGGAAATCCAGAGGCTAAACCAGCCCGCCAAAGGGGTCCAAGACACAAAAAAGGTAAAGATCCCTTGTTATAAAGGGAATCACAGAACTGGTGGGCTGTTGGATTAAATGACTCTTAAAATTATACGGCTTAAAAGTCAACAACTAAGACTTCCATTTAATATTGTATAAAAGACGGCAGCCTACTTTAAGCAAATCTCTAGAGCACCTAAGGGGAGAGGGGATGGAGCAAGGAGAGGGGAGATTATTCTGCACTGTCAGATCTCCAAAGGAAAAGAAGTTAAAGTTTATTTCTGACACATTAAAATTATCCTAGTGGTGCAAGACTCAGTATCATCGTGGCAATGACCTGTCCTACCCAGAGCTCAACCCTGAAGATCAATGGGGTACTGTGCAACACCAGAGGTTTTCAACAGTTTACAGAAAAGCACAAAGTCAGATGAAGTTGCTAAATCATTTACCTTTCTACGATGTTTCCTTAAATCACTAGGCTGAAAGATGCATGCAAAGAAAAGAAATTCAGAGAGACCAGTTTTATTGTAAACTCTGCAGTTGAAAATAAAAGCATCAGGCAGGTGAACACATTAAGGAGGAATGGGGGAAGGAGGGAGAGGAAGAAGAAAAAGCCATTTGTCAAGGACCACACAGTTTCAGGTAATATATTATATAACTCCTAAATGTTAGCAATGACCAAAGCTCAGCACAGCACAGTAATGCTCTGAAACAACCTTCGATTCCACTCCAATTACAAATCTGAACACTGGTCAGTGTTCCGTTTACTTTTACTAATGGAATCAAATTTATGGAATCAAAATTAATAAAATCAAAAAGATTCCAGTAAAACAAAGGAATTCTCTGACAGTTCTGAGAACTTGCTGTAATGGAACCCAGGGCCCAGAAAGTCTCCCGCTTTAACACGACCCACCTGCTTCCCTGCAAAAACTCATTCCAATACCAAATTCTCATCATCTATTAACACTGGGTAGCCACAAGCATCCTCGAAGGGTGGAGCACTTTTGGCTGATCATCCAGTGGTTCTTAATACATAACTGTACAATCCAGTCCACTTTCACATTTCAGCAGAAGGCAGTTTAACAGATTTGCTGAAAGAAAAGTGTCTCTGTGGGTCCAAAAGAGCAAGACCTGCAAAAGAAGCTGGTGCGTGGATCCCTTTTTACCTGCTGCATTTCATAAAACCGTACAGGGAAGAAAATGAGGAAGGAAGATACTTTGGTCATGTTATGTAAGACAGAATGAGAACGTAACAAGAAATAAATCTGAATATTCACCGTTGTCGAAGCTGACCAAAACAATGAAAAGAAAGACCAACAGGGGAAAAAACATTCACTCACATACTCAGAGTCTAATACAGACACACAATTTCACCCCCAAAATATCTATCGTGCTTTACCTGAGAGTGCTGTGAAGCCTCATTATAGGATGGGGTGGAACTGGGAGGGGAGGTAGATGAATAAGTTACAGACTGATGGGGAACTGAGGTCTGGATTAAAAATGAATCTGGAGATGGCTAAAATAATAAAACAAAAAGGATAATACACAAAATCAAAACCAATCATTGCAGTAAGTACAGAGTCTGTTAGCCAGCACACTGAGTTTCACCCAATCTGACCGTACAGATGTTCTGGCTGGCATCAGTAATGAGCCAGAACCCCCAAAGAGGACAGGGCAACAACCCTGAGCTTCCACCAGTAACGGGGAGGGCAAAGGCAGGGCCGGATTCAGTCACCAAAGGGCACCACTGACAGCCCTGGCCCCGATGTCAATAGAGCAAGGCACACCCAATTCAGTAACACAGAGAAAACGTTATGCTGGCTAACAACATGTGGAAAAAACAAGATGAACTAACTAGTAATAAAACTGTTAGAAGTCAAAAGAATGGAATGAAAGGAAGGGCAGAAGATGGTGACAGAGGGCTAACAGGAGTGGTGACCCCACATTCAACAGTAAAACAAGAACCCTGATGAGACATTTGGTGGTATCTGTCACCAGTTTTAGGAATCCAGCATCTTAGCACTGTGGAAATCAGAGCAGCACTAGGCACACATCTAAAAGCTGGGGGGGTTAACCCTTCCCTCATCGTGCTTTCTCCAAGGCAGGCAGCATGTCGGAGTGGCTAGACAGCTCCTGGGAGGCAGGAAGGCCTGGATTCGAGGTGCTCCTCAGACGCCTGCTGCTGTCCAGGACCTTCCACGGGCCCTGAGCAGCACCCAGCAGGACATGGCCCTCCCTCTGCCTGGGGGCTCAGAGCTCCTGACACCAAGGCAGTCACGGCTCCTTGGGAATCGGCAAGCACCGCTGCTGCTTTCTGAAAGCAGCTTGGCACATACATGAGGGTCAGCAGTCTACACGTGGAATTCAGTGAGTGTCAAAGAGATGCGTTAGCCGTTGCAGAACTGCTTGAAATCTCTTCAGAAGAACTCTCTCCCGTCACTGTCTACACTTTCTGCATCCCTCATCTTCATTAATCTATCTCTTGACCACATTGCAAAGTTGGCTGGGACACAATGCAAATCCTGACGTGGTGCATTTACGATATCTGCACTTTCTGTAGTAGCGCTGCCCATGAAACAGGCCGTGCCCCCTCTGACCTTGCATAGCATCAAAGAAAAAGAACGTTGCATAAGATACTTCAGCGGTTTGCAGACTGACTAAACCAAATACAAAATCAGTTTCAGTTCACCCAGTTTTTTGGTGTGCTTGCTGGCAAAGACAATTCTACACAAGTAACAAGGGTGTGAGGGGACAGGGAACCCCAGAAGCTCTTCAGGGACCAGACAGAGAAATGTACAAAGAATGGGGAGAGAAAAGGGCAAAGACTTACCAGAGTCATGATCCCCAGCCTGTCCACCTCCCGGGCAGGGCTGTGGGGGAGTCGCCGTGGGGTGGAGCGGCCACTCCCTGGAGGAGAGGACCCCGAGAGGCAGGAGCCCGGATGTGGGGGAAGGGAGCTCAGGGACCGGAACCGCCCAAGGTTGTCCAGACTCCCGCTACCCACACGGCTCTCAATTTCCTCTGCCCGCTGCTCTGTGTTTTCTTTCTCTTCTTGGATCAGTCTAAAACAAAAGGGCTCGTTAGCACTTTGGGGCTTAATGGGGTCTGATCTGGAGAGAAAGCACCCTTACCCTCAAGCTGTCCATACAGACGCTGCATATACTGCCACGGTGTGTTTTGCTAGAACAGAGGGCAGCCCCTGCTTCATTGTCTTGGGAATAGTTAGTAAGACCCAGACCAGGGTCAGTCTCTGCCCCAGTCACCAACAGCTAGTTCTACAATAAGCCTCTTACATGCAAACACCTTGGGTTTCGTCCTGCACGGTCACTGGGAGGCCCCCCATACAATAAGGAAAGCAGAGCGAATGGAACCCTGAGGCAGTCTTGGGCTCAGTCTCCAAAGGCTAGAGGGATTTTTCTCAATTCTTAGTATGACAAATGAGTGAGTGAGAAGGACGAGGCTTCTTGTGGTCCTTCCCCCACTGATCCCGCCCCTCCATTCTCCCACTTCACACAGAGCTCTCTGGCATAGGTATCCGCCCTTTGCTCCTATCGTTCCAAGGCCTCCCCATCAAGCTGGGTGCAACCTAAGGCCCTGGTCTCTACATGAAGCCTGGCCTGGGAGTAGGTATGCTCCCTTTTCTGAGCTCTCATGTATGTGCCATCAGGCTCACCCAGCCCGGCAACAGGCGTGATCTCATGACTCCTGGGGCCCAAGAGCCCCCTGAAGATAGTCACAACGACTCACACCTTGTTTAAAGCCCCCCAACACTCAGTCCTACTGACCAGGAACAAAGCAGGAAGGCAATAATTAGTTTAATTGGCTGGGCCCTAACATTTCACTGGTCTAAGGAAACCTCCTCTCCTCAATTTCTATTCTCAGACTGGCAGCCACAGCCAGAAGAGGCACAATGACTTGCCTCTGGGTCACACAGTCAAGCAGGAGGGAGCAGTGGTCAGACCTGAACTGCAAGGCTGGCTTCTCCATTTCATTAAACTTTATAAACTAAGAGAAAACTCCAAGAGTCCCCTTGGGTTATCACAAAGACATGGGCAATCGAAGAAGGGCTCAGACTTCAGACCTGCTTAATGTCAACAGAAATACGCCCCGTCCTCCCCCCTGCCCCCACCCCGTATTCTGAAAAGACACAAATCAAAATACACCTGATCTCTTTGTTGATGGCATCCAGCTGCTCCTGAAGCATCATGGCTAACGTCTGGGCATCGGCCTGCCCGCTGGGCGACAGGAGATCCACGGAGCTGAAAATAGTATCTCTGTCATCCTCACCGTCAGACACATCGACGTCGCTCTCAAACGCTTGCGCTACGTTCGCTAAGACACTCGCCTGTTGGGCCCGTTCCCAATCCTGTTCATTCAGCGTCTGTACCTAGGAACGGAAAGACCAGATCCTAGTGAGCTGTGTGTGAAATGACCCAGGGAGATCCAGTCAGCTTTGCTGAAACGCATGTACCTATATGAAGTCAAATACTGCATGAGTAAATGAGCTTGTTTTAAAATGCAAACAAAGAAAGACTTTGGGGGTAACATGTCACACTTACATGCTGCAGCCATCCATCAGTCAGCAGTGTTTAAGGAACAGTAAAAATAAACCCAATGATTTAGTTGTCTTCTATATACCCTGAATGTAGCTCCTGAGCATCTTTCTACCATAACCTGGTGGAGCGACAACAGTGAAATGCAAAAATAAAGAGCTGGTTCTAAAGCTGCTGGGCTAAGAAGGAACGGAGAACCCAGGGGACTCGATTCTAGGCTAGCTGCAGCTCCCGACACATTAATACTTGGATGAGTAGGATGGAGAAATCAGTAACTTCCCTCTGCTTTCTTTCAAGCCTCAGAACTGGAGGGGGTGAGGTCTAAGGCCCCTAGGGACCTGGATGTGCAGGGACAGGAGCAGGGCCTCTGGATAACCCACTAATCAATCAAGGCAACAGAACTAAACACAAGAAGAAGAGCGCAACGCTGGGCCCTCTGCCCAAAGCTACTTCCTTTGGTCTGGGGGACAGAAAGGAAAGTCTGTCACGAGCTTACTGTGACTCCCTTAAAATTATGGAACATCTTTTAAATACCAGACGTTCTGGAAGTGTATAAAAAGTATACGCCTCTTCAAAGACATATAAAGAATAAGGCTGACTATGGGTATGTGACAAAGTTCATTTCTGACATAAATTATTTTAAAAGTGAAAGCAGTACATGACAGGGTCATAGGAGAACCTCAACTACTGCTTCCATATTTTCTCAAATCAAGAGTAGGGTACAATTCATAACAAATGATGAGCTTTTTCAGCGAGGCCTCCCAAACCGCCTATGCTCAGCTTCTTTCGACCTCAGACCAGCAGACGCTGCTTGGTTACCTTGGAAGGCTCGTCCCGGAGAGCCGCCAGACGGCCCTTCTGGGCCCGTCGCAATACTGATGTGGTGCTGTGAGGATCTGTGGGACTCTCTGCCACGGGATACCGGAAATCGGGTACGCTGCCCAGGTGTGGCCGGCTGCAACACAGAGAAGGATAGCCAACGCTCACAGAAAGCCAAGCTCCTGCCCATCTAAGTCTTTGCAAATGAAATTCTTGGGTAACGATTCCGCGGCCACCCACACACGCACCCATGATGCAGCGAGCCGCCACCACGCATCCTCATCTGGTCTATTTCAGCCCTCAAGGCTTCCATGTTGAGCACCAGCTGGTCCTGGGAAAGGGGACAAGGGAAACAGGTTCTTGAGCCAAAGGGACTTCTCTATAAATCCCATGAATCAAATCTAAATAAATTCTGCAGTCAGAACTATACCCACGATTCCACAGAGGTTTGGCACCCGTGCTCCTAGCCGTAAGTTCCCTTTGGGTCATGGGAATGACCGCGGAACGGCAGCTATCCCACCTCCACCTTCCTGTCTGTGGCCAACGCCTCCCTAACCTAGAGGGGTCTACGCCTCTGCCATCTTTTATCTACTGCATTTCACTCAAATGAAACTGAGACTCAATTATAAAACATGAAAACTTGTCACCTGGTGGTTATCAGGTAAAAGGGGTCAGGGTAATATATTCAAACTAGTCTTCCCAGAGAGAATCCCCTAAAACAAACACAGTGCTAACCTCCAAGGTTCTCTAGAGTAAACACGTATCTGAGACACCAAGTTACCCCAAGGGGCTTTATACACTCAAGGGGAAAAAAAAAAATCACACAAATCCAAAGGGTTTTGGAAGCTAAAGTAAAAATTCATAGTATGAAACATATTCAAAAGTCTGAGCCCAAATTTTCTATCAACTCTACTTTTAAAACAAATACCAATGATCAGTGCTTCCCAAATATGTACTCAGCTCAAACCCACTGGCATCAAAAACAGCTGCCAAATAATAAGTAGTAAAAACAAAACAAAAAAAAACAAACAAAAAACAAACAAATAAATAAAACCGAAGCCTTTCAATTCAGCCTCCTGCCCACCCAGAGGCTCCCTGATCAAAGAAACCCCACGGAAATCACTCAAGTCTTCATAAATACCTTGTCATGTTGTGTTTCTTCTACTTGCTTTTTGGCATTTTCAACCTCTCGAAGCAGAGAATTCTAGAAGAGAGAGATTCACACAGCTAAGAGTCCCTTCTGACGGACCTCCAGAGCTGAGTCTACACTGTCTGCAAACACATCAGCAGAAGCTGACTGGTGGGAGCCAGGAGGGGAGCAGTGAGGTCAGGTACGTTGGGGGCAACCATAGAGTGGCTTGGCTTACCCCTCATCAACAGACATTCCTGGTCTTGTTTTCCTCTTGATTAAACGGGGCTATCGTTTCGTTCTGTAGCTCATTAGGAGCTTAGTTAAGGGGACGCACTTTTATCTGGACTGGTGGCTAGCCTTCCAGAGACTGTAAATGTCTTCAAAGCTGGGACCAGGTCTTAACTTAAGTTTGTATCTGCCCCAAAGCCAAGACCATTGATCTTCACAGTAGGTAATTAGTAAATGTTTGCTCTACTTTTTAATCATCTGTTAATTCAATAGTCATTCTGTATTATTAAAATTAAATTTCAAATTGATAAAGTAATTTTGATACTATAAAAAGAAGTATTTCAAATCCAAACATGCCACCTTTAGCAACATCATAAGCTGGGATGCCCATTTCATGAAGTCCCTAAAAATGTCATTTAAAAGACAGTGGTCTGTAGCAGCAGAGAATTTACTTTAAGAGTCTGAATACTTAAAATACAGAATTAATGAACTATAATTGTCGCCACCCAACCTCCACGCAAAAGCACTGCTGTCCAGTTCTCAGAGTGGCCAACAAGCACTAACCACCTTCCTTAGAATAACACTGGACTACAAGCCACAGAGGGACCACTTCCTCAGACTCTTTTTTGTGAGTGACAAGAAACATCTAAGCTTTGTGGGGCAGACAGACTTATGCCATGGACCACAGTCAGTCAGAAGCAGAGCTCAGGGAACTCCTATTTGCTCCAAAAATAGTTTTTCAAAGAAACTTGGGAGATGGAAAGGTTCCTTAAAGTCACCTCCTTCAATACCTTCATTTGGTAAATGAAATCAAGGCTCACAGAATTGGGGGAGGAAGTGATGGAAAAAATGTGTGGCCAAACCACGACTTGAATTCCCATCTCTTTAAATTTAGTCCAGGGCTTTTCCTACAATTCTAGCATCTCGAAAACTGCCCATGTCAACGCAGGCAAAACCTGCAAATCCATGTCTTACAGAAGCCTAATAAGCCACATGACCAATGAGTGAGACAGAGGCCCCACTCAGTTTCCCCAGGCATAATCCTATACAATCTACTACTTGCCACATACATACAGAAAAACTGACCTTCCCTCTATACAGGATAGCAAGTGCTTCCCTATCCCTGACCAGGGATAAACATGTTCCTCACTCCCATGACATAGACAAGTTTAGGAAAAAGCCTAGTCCCAATTTACTGGGGCAAATCAAGGTAGCAAACAAAGCAAACCTCTGTTGTTGCTGATACACAGGGCGTCCACCTGAACAAAGTCTCACCTATAAAAGTCTTCCAAATCAGGCTCAAAGGAAATCAATAAATGGGGTGGAGACAGGTAGAATGCTTTGAAAACTATGAAGTTCCAAAAAACTATAGAGTCTGTGAGCATTGCAAGAGAGACTTCAGCAAAAAGAAGTTGGATTAGAAATAATTAACAAGCTTTCCGAAATAAGGGATGAGTGTATGGTAGAAATATATGGTAGAAAGTACTTAGGGACAGTAACAGTTAATAAGAGTTTATATGCGATTTTTCCCACCTGAAACCCAAGTTCTACTTTTCTACCAGAGCACTTCGCCCCCGACACAGAACAGCGACTCTCCCCATGTGGCCCCAGCACCTCCTGCGCACCGTACCTTATCCTCCAGAGCCGCCATCCGCTCCTTCAGGTGAAGCTGGAGCCTCTCGTTGGACTCGGAGAGGAGCCTGTCCACGGTGTCCGACAGGCGCTTACTGTGCTCTTCATTCATCTTCTCTCTCTGCCTCGCCTGGAACAGCAGCAAGAGAGGAGAAAATGAACACCGCCCCTTTCCCTTCTTCCTTACTTTCTCACAAATACAGAGTAATAACTTCTAACAACCAACGGAAGAAGTTCCCAAGGAGAAGATGAAAGATCCCTTGACCCAGGACTTTGGCCGAGTGAAACAAAAGAAAGCAAGGTCTCTAGGAAGGAAGAGGAGCAGCAGAGCTCCACAGAGTCATAAAGCAGAAATCTACTGAGATTCATGGGCAAAAAAGGAGACAACCAGAAACCTTTTCTGATGCAGAGAAAACCTCTGGCTCCAAAGCTGAAAAACAATGACATCTTCATTCAATTTAAGAGGCCAAGTGTCCAAAACGAATTCGGCTAACAAGAGCACTGTTTTACAGCTCACTGGGGGCTCTGATTAATCTCACTGTTTCTAATCTGCTCTCGGTCACAACGAACTCCCTCAATTGGAGCATCCTAGACACAGCCACTAGTGAGGGCCAGCCCAACAGACGAGGCAGCCCTGGCACATCCACTTGTGTAGAACAGCTTGGCCCAGGTCACCCAGATACCCCAAGGAATCTGTGATCACTAAGGTCCATCTCAGCCCGTCCTGTGCAGCTCTCGTCCATGTCGTCCCAAGAGTCACCCAAGGGCATCCACGCAGGACAGAGGGGCCTTCTCTGCTTCTTCCCAATGGCACGAGAGCATCCCTGGAGAACTCTGGCCATCCACTCATGTCCACGTACGACCAGCCCCCACCTCTGTCACAATTCCTTGATAACACTGCTGACCGGGATGCCTCTTGGGAGTCTCTAGGTTGCGTGGTCCAAACCGCTCAGAGCCACCTCTGCATTCCTCTCAAGGTGACTTTATTCTTCACCAGTGATGGAAAAACAACAAGACATTTGATTCTCCTCTTTAAGAAACAACAGCTACTAAAGGAACTTAATTTTTTTTGAAACCATAAAGCTCAGCAACTCTCACTGACACAGTGAGACTTGAAGGTTTTGTGAAGCATTTCCTTCACAGCCCCCAAGGGAAGGAGATTCAGATCCCAGATTTCAAGCAGGCAGGGTATTGAGAGGCCAACTCATTCAACTCCCATTTTCCAAATGGAGAAAAAGATTACAGAAATAGTAAGTTCTGGAAGCCGGGTAGACTGACTCTAAGTTCCACATGCCACTGCTCAGTATTAAAAATCAGAAGGAAACACGAGGCCATGTGCAGTGTCTATTCTTTGAAAAGGTAAAAGCAGCTAAACGAACCAGTTATGGAGGAGTAATGAAGTGGACTGCCATGATCAGAAGGAGGGACTCTGTCTAAATCATGGGGTTTTGAAATGGGGTCCATGGACCCCTGGGGGGTCCCTGAGACCCTTTCAGGGAGTCCTCAAAGTCAAAATTATTTTCATAATAACATTTGCCTTTTTAACTCTCCTTCTCTCTCTCATGAGTGTACAACTCCATGGAGTCTTCCAGATTCTACATCACCTGTGAATTAAAAATTTAGCAGCAAAAGTGAAGACTGAGTTAACATCGCTACTGCAGAATTATACTATTGTATTAGGAATGGGTGACTCTCCAAACATGGCTAGACTTGCTCTTTTGCTTGTATTCACCCAATATAAATATCGACTAATCTATGTGAATGAATGCTTAGCAACAAACAAGAAGTAATGAAATATTCCAAGTGCTTAAATCTCCTGGTTTATTCTGGAACAACTGAGTTGACATTTGCAGTAAAAGGGCAAAAAATAAGGCTGAGTAAAACAGCAAGCACAAACAAGACAGTGGCACCGAACCGTCCCGGTCACAGTGGTCCCTGTAGTGTCGACCACCACCACCACACCATCACAGCAATGAGAATGGCCATCTCAACTGAGGACGTCCCTGAGGAGGCAGTCCAAAGTGACCCTTCGGGATGCACTTTCTGAGTATTCTGGGACGGAACTGGAAAGCGCACAAACCACTTACTGCTGCATACCCAGCTCCAACCTTTATGCTGAAGAGAAGCTTGGATGCTCGAAAATGAACAAAGGAGCCTGTCATTTCAAGGAAAACAACTGACAAGTATTTGTTACCAATTATAAAATCAGAGCTTTCAAGCAAAAACCAGAATTTTGGAAAACTTGTAGTCGCAACCATGAGCTTGACAGCTTCTCCCAACTCAAAGCCAGTTAGTTCTGCTGAGATCCACCGCGACAGGATATTCACAAACGTGACTCTCAGATTTTATACAATGCAGCGCGTCAGAATTCACAGGTGGCCACAGCTGATCCTCACTGGGTCAGCCAGCAGAAATCACAGTCTTAGAGACACCTCCTAAACCACAGCATCTGGCATGGGTGCTCATCCGCACTGCATCTCAACACTTAACTAGGAAATCGCCAACGTGAAATATAATCAACTCTGTTTTTACAGGATTCAATTTCCTGTGAAATTTTTCCTCAAATTGAGACAAAATCAGCCTTCCTCACCAGACACGGAATCAAACAATCTAGGATAAAATCTCAGTTCTGCCATATAATAAATGCATGACTAGGGGTAAAAGTCATTGAATACATCTGAGCCTGTTTCCTCAACTGAAAAACAGAAATAATACTTGTACTACTGATGCCAAAGGGTTATGCTGATGATTCTCATGTTACTTGGCCAGTCCTAACCTCTGTCCTGATCTCCTCTCACATTTCCAACATCTTCCCGAACATCTCAAATGGAAAATCCCAGCGTTATCACAAAATCACTATGTCTAAAACTGAATTCATTACCTGTCACCCCAAGCTCCCTTGCTCCTAAACCTTCTACTGCTGTTAAGGACACCACCATCCTCCCACTATCCTGAGGCCATCTTCAACTCCTCACTGGGCCTCACTCCCCATGCATGTCTGATTTTCTGCGAATGCCTGTCAATTTGACGTCCATACCATCTCGTGCACGTTCAGCCTTCCCTCCTCAGACACTGTCATCACCTTGAGGCAGGCCTTTATCATCTTACACTTAGAATGCTGAAAGAGTCTGCTGGTCGGTCTGCCCACCACAAGTCTCTCCCCATTTCGATCCAGCCTACACTCAGCAGGCAAATGATTTTTTTAAAGTGCACGTCTCTGCGGTGGATAGAGCAACTGGCCCTGGGGTTAGGAGGACCTGAGTTCAAATCCAGTCTCAGACACTAACTAGTTGTGTGACCCTGGGCAAGTCACTTAATCCTGACTGCGCCCCGCCCCCCACCCAAAAAAAAGAAATAAAAAATAAAGTGCAGGCCTGACCGTGTTACATACCTACTCAATATTAACTCCAGTTGCTCCCTAACACCCAAGATCAAATATAAAATCCTCTGTTTTGCCTCCATCTTCAAGTTTTTTTTATCCAAATTTCAAAGCTATGTATAAGGGATGTATGATTAACTAAACAAGGGACAGAAGCAATTACAAAAGATAAAATAGAAAGCTTTGATCACAAGAAACTGAAAAGCTGCTGCACATACAACTTCTAAAGCATCTGGAACAAGAAGAGAAGTATTCAATGAGGAAAAACATCTTTGTATCAAATTTTCCTGATAAGGGTTTCCTATTCAAGATTATAAAGGTGTGTATACATATACAAATACATACATACATACATACATACACACACGTGTACACACACACACACACACACACACCTACCTGACAGGCTAAATGAAAACAAAAGCCATTTCTCAATACATAAGTGGTCAAAAGATATAAACACTTCTCAAAAAAACTGCACACTATTTATAATCACACGAAAGAACGTTCCAAATCACTAAGAATAACAGAAAGTACACCAAAATAACCCTGAACTTTTACTTCTTACCCTACAAATTGGCAAAATGACAAGAGATGCAAATAGCCAGTGATGGGTGGGCCAGTTACAGGAAGACAGGCACAGCAGGGCACTGCTGGTGGAGCTGGGCCTCCAGACAACTTCTGCAAAGAAAGTCACTGCAAAAAAAGTGACTAAAGGTCACTATGACCTTTAACCCAGAGATTCCACGACTAGGTTTTTACCCAAAGGATGCCATCAATAAGAAAAAAAATACTTCTATACATCAAACAAAAAGCACAGTGCTTTTGGTGATAGCAAACACTTGGGAACAGAGACGTCATCAACCGGGGAATGACTAAACAAACTGTGGTGATCGAATGGAATGGAACATTACTGTGCTCTAAGAAATGAGGAATGTAAGGAATGCGAGGAAAATGGAACAATTTATATGTACAGATGTAGACTGAAGTGAGCAGAGCCACAAAAACACCACATATAATGGCTATAACAAAATAAATGGAAAGAAACAACTCTCCCCCCCCCAAAAGTGAATGTTGCAACAAATTCAGAGGTAGAAAAAAGTGAACGTTGCCAAATTAGAGCAAACAAGTATGGCTCCAAAGAAAATCTATGAAAAGACATTCCCCCCAACCCCCCTCCTCGCTAGTGGCGGGAGGTCCACAAGTGGGGTACACTGCATGTGTTTTCAGATTTTTTTTTATATAATGATCAGTTCTGCTCATTTTTTTCCTCTCCTCTTTTTTTATTTATTTTTTTTTTAAAGGCAATTGGGGTTAAGTGACTTGCCCAGGGTCACACAGCTAGTAAGGGTCAAGTGTTTGTTCTGAGGCTGGATTTGAATTCAGGTCCTCCTGACTTCAGGGGCGGTGCTCTATCCACTGTGCCACCTAGCTGCCCCCTCTTTTTTATTTCTTTAAAAAATATTACTGTTATAGGAGATGGTTCTCTGGGAGAGGGTAGGGGAAAAATATTGAGGAAAATTTTAGTGATATAAAAAAATCAATAAAACTTATTTTTAAAAATGAGTGGCTTAATAACAAAAAAGCAGTGACTCTCAGGATCTCTGAGTGATTTTGTGGGTACCTTAGAAGAATACAAGGCAGCAGACTCAAAGAGGTAGGAGAAAGAAGAAAACCCAGCACAGGACAATGTAACGGTCACCTAATAATCTAGGACCTCTGCCCCAGACTGGCGGCATACACACCCTCTGTAATTCTTGATTCTTTTCTTCCAACTGGGCCTCCATCTGCCGTAATCTCTCTTCAATGTTGCCGTGTCTCTCTTCAGCCTGCCGGGGGCAAACACGTTAGTTTGGCCTAGTAATTAAAAAGCATTTACAACATGCCGTGGGAACTACTGCCATAGCAAAAAGCAGGACGTGCTGGGCGTGAGTGACAGTCTTCACTCCTACGGTGGGTACCACGTCTACCTCATTCTATCACAAACCTGCGAGTTTTCACGTGATAACAGTGAGCACGCCATCCTCTGCCTTTGGTGAACTGTGCAATGTCTGGTGCTGGCAGTTAGGTTTGTGCTAGAAATCCTCAAATTCGCCTCCCCCCAGGAAAGCGTCCCCAGCCCTTAAGCGGCCTTCAGGTAGTCAGCACAGAAAGCAGAAAGCAGAAAGCAGCAAGCAGAAACAGGGACCGGAGTGCAAAGGATTCTACCTTCCTAAGCTTGGAAGTAAGTTCGAACAGTTTAGCCTCCTTAGCAGCAGAGTTTCCAGAAGACAAAGGGTCAGACTACAAATTCAACAAGAGATGATAAAGATAACAGGGAGTGGAAGAGAAGGGAGACTTCAAAAAGCAGATCCACAGAGGGAAAGGAGAAACGCGGTTACGGCTCCAGATGTAAAACCGCTAGGAGGTCTGTTTCACACACATCAATGTTTAAAATAAGGATTCCCACTGCTCGCTGCCTTCTAAGAACAAGAAATGAAGAAACTGCTCCTTGATACTGCATGTTCTAGCTATCAGATATGACTTTTAAAAGAAAGCTTCTTCCTCATAACCCGAAAACCCTTTCTTGGGGAGGAAGGCAAGCCCCCCCGGGCTTTGCAGGTGTTGTTTGGGCTGCTCTACAAGGCAGCAATCCTTAGTTCAAACAAGCTGGGGAGACACGAACTACATAAAACCACCAACTGGGGAAAAGCTTTTAGGAATCACACAAAGGAGGCAGAGATGTGACATTTCCCCACTTAGCATTCCCCAACAAAGGATGAGGAAGAGCACAGAATCAGAAACCATCCAGGGACAATCGCCTACGTTGACTGAGAAGTCGTAACCAAGAGCACCGAGTGCCGGCCCCAGGCCACGGGGTCACTGGCCCTACCTTGGAGAGGGCCGCCACCCTCTGGGCCAGCTCAGCCTCCACCTCAGGCAGGGTCTCTGCTTTCCTCAAAGTCTGCTGCAGCTTCTGCTCGGCCAATTCCAAGCGCTCTTGTAACTGGCGGTTTTTGTCTTCACTCTGGAACAAAATCCAGCTGTTACAGCACAGGACAGCTACTTCCTAGGTGAAGTGTGAACACTGGGTGGGCTGCAGCTCCCCACAAGAACACAGCCCCAGGCTGCTTCCTCCCCACTGAATTCTGGCCTAGAAAGCGTTCCTTCTAGTGCATCCTATTTCTCTTCGACGCCCTAAATGTAAACTCTTTAAAAAAAAAACAAATGTTCCTAAAAGTCAGGAAAAAAGCAGTTTTTTGATGTGTTTCTGAGGCTGGTTCCTACATGACCTGCAAAGACAAGCCCAAGAGCAGGTGTTGAGCTCTAAGCCTCCTGCAAAGTAAGCAGTACAGCCCAATTGGAAGCCTGCACAGAAAACACAACCGCACCCCATCTCTCCCTCCCTCCTCCTCCCCGATGTTGGGTTGCTGCTCTTGTAAAGTTATGCCCCTCACTTCCTCACTCCCCCGCTCACTCCCCCTGCCCCACCGGCCCCCAACTCAGCCCTGAACTCTCAGCTTCTACCTTGCATACGCCATCAACCTCTTCACCTTCAGCTCTTCAAGTTCTAAGACTCAAAAGATCACCTCAACGCCACCTCTTCCGGGAAGTTTTGCCACATGACCCTGTCTGTTCACGCGCTCTCCTTCATTCAATGAACTTACATGGACTTACCTGGGTCGGTGGGTAGGCAGGACAGGAAAGCTGGCTTTTCTCTCTGTCCCCTTGGGCCACACACATAGAGAAGGCCTCAAGAACTATCACCACTAAACCGAGCTGAATGGTAAGCCTGCTCAAATGTCAGCAGGGAGAACTTGGGGGAGTCATGCATTTTGGCGGGATCCTGGGCAATACTGAATCTTCATGCTCCTTACACTGGGCCAAACGGCTGCTCTTCAGTTTTTATCGTCAACCCTTAACTAATCATGGACAACCTCTCCTATGGAGGAAGGGCAACACGTTTTCAAACGTTTCACTCATTAGCCCTTTCACCCAAGGCACTGACAAGAACCAAAGCAACTGAATTACGTTGGCTCTCCCTGGTTTCTCTGCTCCTCAGTGAGGAAGCTGGAATAAGCGGCCAGAGTGCAAGTGCTGACCCCAGGGGCCTGGAGCCGCCACCGGCTCCACCGACCCTGCCTGAACAATCCAGTTTTGTGAAGACACAGAGTTATTCCTCAAATAAGCGCAGGCTCCCAGGCAGCCATAAACTTCAGACTTCTACAGACTTCTACAGACTTCTAAAGCCTGAGGACAAGAGCACCTTCTGTTCAAACTCATGACAGTCAAAAAATGCTGGTCTTGAATCTCTATTAGTGAAAAGATCCAGAGAAAAGGTCCAGCACCCTTCATAACAAGCACTACCTGTCGATGTAGAGAGTCCTTATTAGCGATTTCATTTTCAAGTTTATCATTGAGGTCATGCACCGAGGTAGCTTCCCGCTGGGCGGCGAGGTAGCGTTTTTCAAGAGTTGTGATTCTCTCTTCCATATCCTCCTTCTGGGCCATGGCCTACATGAGAACAGGTATGTCGGGGGAGGGAGGGAGAACAAAGCAGATGCTCAGACACACAGAGATTACAGAGGGGCGTCATATGAAAGTACGGTGTGAAATACGGTCACTACAAAATTATACGGAGAAACCTTTTCAAAATACATTCTTAATGTGAAAAATTGTTTTGCTGAATATAACTGTACATATCATTAGCAGTGCTACTGAAGCACATGAGGACTAGAGGTGATGTATACATAGTTTAATTCACTTCAGTGACTTTTCAATAAAAGAATTTTAAAGCAAATTAAATATAGAATTATAAATATAAGATTCTAAGAATAAGACCCCCTAAAAAGTGGAAAATCTCGAAGCAATGAGTGGTAGCCACAGAGAGGCAGATTTAAGCTTTCAGTGAGGAAGAACTCTCTTCCAAACTGGAGCAACCCACTGGGAGAGGGGGCTGCTTCTGGCTGACTTGAGGTCAGAAAGCAAAGGAGCAGGTGCCATTTAGGGTCAGGGTCAGGGTCCCTCTGAACTCTGATTCCACAATTCTACTTTAGTCATTTATTGAGATCCAATGGGCACTCACAAATCCCTCCCTCTGCCAGGCCCTGTACCCAGTGCAAGGGATACAGAGACAAACATAAGGTGGTGTCTGTCCTGCACAAAGGTAAGGATCTTATCTCAGAGAAAAGGGTAACACTCGAACCCAAGGCTACATTACTTCTCATTTTCATCAGGAAAATTAGGGTCTGGTCCAAGAAAGTAACTGCAGAGTGCCAGGGCATTTCAGATTGGAAGCTGTAATGTCACACTCATAGTGCTAGGAGGCACTAGGCTACGACCAGGCCAACGTCATCCCACAGGCTCGGTGAACAAAGAGGGCTACAAAGCCTCCACAGGAGGTTGTTCAGACCTGGGTGAGACATAACGCGTCTGGTCAGAAGTGCCAATCTGACTGCCTCCCCCAGATTACCTAATAAAGAAACGTGACTTGATCTGTTTGCCTTTCTTTCTTTTCACCACTTACACAGCTTGGTGCTCCTAACTACCACACTTAACAAAATCCCAGGAAGCTTACAGAGGGTGAGCCTGGGAAAGAAGCACATCTGTCACACCCATTTTACAGATAAGGAAATTGAGGACAGTGGGAAGTGAAGTGATCTGCCAATCTTTTATAGGCAGCAGTGTCTCTCCATCCCATGTCTTTCCGCTATTGCTGCCCTCAGTTCTTGGTATGGAGGTTTCTTTTAATTGACCTGTCTTGTCCGCCACTGGGGGTGAGTGGAGAGATGGCAGGAGAACCAGCCTGCGGTTGCTACGACTGTGCTGTCAGAGCAGCAATGGTGGCCAGAGAAGCGTGTCTACGCTCCTCTCATGGCTGCTTCCCAAGCATGAGGATGGACACATTCTGCACACCCACTGGTAGGTTAACCACAGATATTCTACACCCTGTACTCCTTGACCTGACTCCATTCTCCAGCTGATCGTTAACAGGGCTCCTTTCTTACACACCGAGGCCAGAACATCAGACTCCTAGGAGACCATCAACAACGAAAACTCCTTTAACTCAGTCAATAGGTAGTGTTGACGATGCTGTACAGAACAGCTACCACAATGCAAGTCAAGGATTTACTCAAGAGTAAGTTGTCAGAAAGAAGTCTGAATGCGTAACGACGGACAAACTGAACAGCACGAAGTCTAGGAAGATTGCTGTTTATCAACATTAAAAAACTAATGACCTTTAGTATTAACCATCCTTATCTTATTACCATATGCTGTCTGTTGTATGACAGGGAGTAGCAATGGCCTTTGGGCCTCATCTAAGCCATTCCCCACACCGCCCCTAAGCCTGATGGGTAATCGCAGCATCTCCATGTAGCAGAGCATCTCAGACTTGGAGGCGATTCCTCTTTAAAATCTATCTGACAAGCAGTCTCCCAGCCTCTGCTCCAAGAACTTCTGAGAAGTCAGTTCAATTCTTATAGAGAAGGCAAATCCCGAAACAAATGTCAGGAATCAACTCTAGCACAACGTATCCCTTTATCTGTTTTCTATACAATTCATATAACCCAATGATTTGAAAAGAGGTGTGGGGGGGGGTGTATGTGCGTATGCGATACATAAGACAGAGAAAGTATTTAGAAACGATAAAGTTCACTAAAAGATATACAGCTGTTACAGACTGACACAACGGTGGAAGGTACAGTAAAAATCCCAAGCTCACCAGCAGGCTCTGCTGCTTAAGGCCAAGAAGCAGCGGACAAGGCGAAGGTGCTCCCTCCCCTACCCCACCCCTGACAGGGAAGGCTCCATCATAGTCATTACTCTGCCATGGGAAGGGGGAGGAGCCGCTGGGAACTCTGAGACTGCTCGGAGACTTCCTGCGTGAGGATCACACTCCAGCAGGCCCAGTCGTCGTCCCCCTCCTCGGTCCCCCTCCTCCTCCTCCTCCACAACAAAGCTCCCGACTCACCTCTCGGGCATCTCGCTGCAGCTTGGTGTTCACCTCTTCAGACTTGATGAGATCTTTGCGGGCTGTGTCCAGGTCCTCCTCCAGCTCGGTCACCCGGCCGGAGAGAGCCGCCAGTCGCTCCTTCATCTGGCTTTGTTCTTGTGACTGTTTGTCTATAATTTCTTGGAGCTCCAACACTTTCGTTAGGTCTTCTTCATGACTCAAAGACCCATCAGAAGATCTCTGTCAAAACAAAAATGAAGTTTTGTGGCCACCTGCCCGGAGAAAGAGCCAATGGAACATTTAAATAGATTAAAAGGTCTTCCTTTGGGCACCCGGGGGCTCATATGACCCAGTCCCTGCTTCTGCTCTAAGCAGGTATTTTAGGAAAACCTTTCCAAAGACGCCTTCCTGGGAATTATGGACACATTAACTTCACAGACTCCAAGACTTGCCTTTCCGTTGGTGCTTGGTGTGTTTTCCTGTTCATGATTTACATCCAGCATCCCGTCTGCTAGTGGTTTTTTCTGATTGTTCTGCTCCTTCAGAAGCATCAACTAAAAATCAAGCAAATCAATGCCAATTATAATTCACCATCTCTATGTAACAATAGAGATATATTAATAAATTGTAATAATTAGAAATGTATAAATATAATTCATCATCTCTATAACAACTGAAATGTATTGATAAATTATGATAATTATAAACATATAAATATGCTTCACCATCTCTATATAACAATAGAAATATATTAATAAATTGTAATAATTAGAAATGTATAAATATAATTCATCATCTCTATAACAACTGAAATGTATTGATAAATTATGATAATTATAAACATATAAATATGCTTCACCATCTCTACATAACAATAGAAATATATTAATAAATTGTAATTATTAGAAATGTATAAATATAACTCATCATCTCTATAACAACTGAAATGTATTGATAAATTATGATAATTATAAACATATAAATATGCTTCACCATCTCTATATAACAATATAAAAATAACAAAGCCTCCTTTAGAACCATAAGAAACTGCTGCTACTCTTTGGGTATCACAAATGGGCCCAAGTAAGAGCGGCCTCAGGGAAGTTTGTAAACCGTCAGCAGCCCCACTTGTGCAAAGAAAAGCATACGCTTGTTACTCTTCAGATGGGCTTCATCTTTCCCTGAGAAAACAAGAGCAGTGAGAGGGAGGGCTCCTAAAAACAGGCGGCGGGAGGTGGGATACGCTGGGATGAGGGTGAGAGGATGAGCTCACGAGCGTTGTGGAAAGCACCCTCCTGGGGGGACATTCACTCACCTCTTTGTGGGTGGCACCCAGCTCTTCCTCCAGTAAACTACACCTTTCCAGTGCTACTCGTAACCGTTCTCTCACCTTTAAAAGAAAGTGATAAACAAGTAAAATAATTGTCTAGGCTTCTATCTACAAGACTGGGGCTCACCTGGGCTAACCCGAACCTGTGAAGAAATTTCCAGGGATCTATGAATTCAAAACCGGAAAAAAAATTACATCTGTGTTTCAACCTAATTCGTTCCCTTTGTAATCCTTTTTTATTTTATGTGTTTAGAAAAAAAAAAACCATTCAGAGAAGGGGTCTGTTAGCTTTGTGCGACTGCCCAAGGAGTCTATAAACACAAAAAAGGTGAAAAACACCTTCAGGACTAGGTGACTGTGCTAATACTGACGGGCTGAAATAGTCGTGAAAGACAGTTAAATGCTTTTCATTTTATTTCATCTTCAGCAAAGCTTCGCTTTATATGAAGGGCTCTAAATTCCAAAAAACCACTCATGCCTACCCATTATTGCACAGAAAATCATTTCGAGTACATGGGTTCTGATTATTATAAGTCTAGAGATCATTTGAACACGCAGAATCCTGTCTAGGGCCAAGAAACGCCTATTTTCCAAGCTGGAAAATCCAATAAGCCAGAAGAGTCCGCTGGAATGAATTCACACAAGACACTGGGAAAGACCGTGCCTCCAGCCTGAACGGGTGTCGGGCAGTGGTTCTGGGCAACTGTGGCAGCAGCTGGGGGGAGAGGGGGAGGAGAAGAGTGCTCTGAGGGAACCTTTTCATCCAGGGCTTTGTGGTGCTCAAACAGCGACTTTAGCGCCTTGAGTACTTCCACCTCACTGGACACTCCTGCAGGAGACTGCGCTTGTCTCTTCACAACCGTCATCCTCAGAGATCGCTCGTGCCTAGAGACGAGGCACTCCAAATGCTCCAGTAACAGCTGCAAGAGACCAAAACCTAATCAGAAACAAACGCATCTGAACATTCTTCTTTAAGGCAGAATCTTAACACACTACCAGGCATATAGTAGGTGCTTAATAAATGTTTACTGGCAATTGGAAGACAGACTTGGTCATTTGGAGGTTGGAAGGAATGGTTTAGGTCCCAGGAATCTGCCCTATTAAAACAAATTTACACTATTTTAATCTAGTCTTTTAAGGCAAAAATACCAAAATGTAATACATAATCCAACTATAATCAATACACTTGGCCCTGGAGATAGAAAGCAAGGCAAAAACACAGCCCTGTCCCCAAGGAGTGTATATTCTATCGAGAGAGAAACATGCAAACAACCACGTACCTACAAGATAGAATATAAACGGGGGTGGGGTGGACCCTCCCACAGACTTTGCCTGAACTGATCATTCACTCAGTCAATTACAAAGTTATCGCATGAAAAACCCCAAAATTTTAAAAGCAAAGGGCATGAAGCCTTGCTCAGCGCCCATTACTAGGAGGGAGATGTTTCTTGTCAACCCTAAGCTCTCCTATGGAGGCCAACCACCAGTCCATCCATCCCTCCCTCCGCCCGTCCAATGCTCTCCATGAGCCCGAGCAGCTGGGACTTACTAACCCGGGTATTGTTTCTCTCCGCTTTCAGCTCAGCAATTTCTTCTTCTCTTTCAAGAAGCTGTTCCCTGCAGACATTGAGTTCCTTTGTCAGGGCGGCAAACTCCTGGAAAAGCGCAAATGGGAGGATGCCATGTAAGAAAAACAAACCAACCAGAACTTGCTCAATTTCTCACCTTCTCCTTTCTGCACATGAGCCCGTTCTAAGAGCCCTGGGGTCTGAGGCATCTGCTCCAGCCAATTCCAGGCCGTCACAGGGGAATCCAAGCCCATGCCCATGCCCACCTGTTCTCAGCCTAGATATACTTCAGTATGCTTTTCAGGAATGCAAAAGAGAGGGAACTGCTTTACTTACAAAACTCAAAGGGTCTGTTTCAATTTTCAAACTGAAATAGATAAGACAGTTGTAAAGCAATATCCATAAATTTGACCTGAATTCACTTGGGACCCCTGACAGTAGGAAAACCGGAGTGAGAGACGTCTAGAAGCAACCCAAAGAACTCCTCTGGGCAGATGTAGCTCTCCAGCTTCTCGTGCATGGTACCAAGAGATCAAGGGAGCCTGCCTAGGCTGCCTTGTCCAAAGAAAAGCTGGAAGGCCTCACGGGTCCGGGTCACACAAAAACCTGGGCTCAGCGCATGGTGAAGGTGAACAGATGCTGCTCTTAACACACCACTCAGTCTGTCAGCAAAAGCCCAGGAACCCAAGCACCACCAACCACAACCACAAGGAGCCCAGCCCTGAGGGCTCTTATGTGGACAATACAAGAAACACTCAAAAGGCCAGCCAGTGGCAGCCACAAAGCAAAAAAGAATACTACTAGAATTTTCCCTATAGCATTTAAGTGTTTTAAAGGAATTAAAACATATCGATGTTAACATCTCTAAGGTTGCTAGGTTTCTTTTTAAAGCAAAAAAAAGTTTTAATTAAAAGGAGTGTTTTCTTAAAAAAAAAAATATCTGGCATTAAAAAAAAGAAAAAAGGCGAAAGGGGGGGGGGGGGGGGGTAAGACCCCTATCACAATGTGTCTTATGAAACATGAAAACAAAAGAAATAGGCATTGAATAATACTAGTCATAACAGTAATCGTTTTTATTTAGCACTTTCAAGTTTTGTAAAGCACTTTATATACATCCTGACACCCCGGTAGGGAGCTTGCTGTAATTCTCTCCATTTTACAAAACAGAAAGCAGAGGGGGAAGGAGGTCACACACCTCTTAAGAACGGGACTGGGAACCCAAATGCCACTGAGAGTGAAGGGCAAGACCGACAGGAACAGGGCCTGACAAGGGGCAGTAATGTGTCAAAAGCCTAGAGAGGTGGGCCCGGCCACGGGGCCCTGGTTTTCTTTGGCCAAGAGTCACTTAATCTCAGTTCTCCCTCCAGGCAATTCTATGAATGGGGGGGGGGGGGAGGTCCCCGCTGCTGGAAGAACCTCCAAGGGTTTAACTAGAGCCAGCTGCTTATGGGAAGATGAGGAAGCTGTAGCCAAGAGCATAGAAGTGACTGGTGCAGGACCAGGCGCAGAGCCTGTCTTCCCAGCCCAGCCTTCTGGCCATTCCTATGCAGAGGGCTCCCAACACTGACCAAATCCACTCCTCTGAGCGACACGGGCTCTGCCAGACAAGCTAACTCATCCTACACTTGAACTGTTTCTACTCTATCACACCATCAATTAATTTCTGTTGCTGCCGTTCAGACTTTCTGTCACGTCTCGCTCTTCAGGGCCCCGCGGACCAGAATGCCATGATGTTGGCAGAGATACTGGAGTGCTTCGCCACTTCCATCTCGAGTGGAGGAAGGCAAACAGAGACTCAGTGACTGGCCCAGGGTCACCTGGCTAGTAAGTGTCTGAGGCTGCATGCTCTACACGGTGAGTCACCTCGCTGCCTCCAATCAATTAACTGAGCATTTATTAACTACCTACATCTGCCAGATATTTGATACTCAATGTTTTTTTTTCCAACACGCACACGCGCACGCACACACACACACACCCCTGTTTTCACATGTGGTTTAATCATCCAACTCTCACTTTAAAATTAGCCCTCTGCATATTTTCAGAGTTTTGAAAGCGCGACATTTTAATTTCCTATTTAAAAGTATTTTTTTAAAAAATTAGCAGCTGAGAAACCATTTTGAAACTACACTCTTTAATTAATTTGTGACACGTATCCCCTGACCCTGCAGATCTGCATTGGGAGAAGCCTTTCCACATCCGAGGTAAAGAGAGCATAGCGGACCGAGTTCCTCTTCACAAAAGTCCTCTAAAGAAGTTTAGAAAATGCACTAGACCAAATCCTGATGGGGAAATCCAGGAAAAAGTCAGCCAGTCATTTGGTAGCCACACAGGAAGATGTGCAGACACTGGGACAGAGCCACCCGGCACCCAAGCAGAGAAACTGCATGAGGACAAGAGGTCCCAGGCCCATTCTAGGACCCTGCTGCTTGCAGGGATGGGTGCAAACTTCTCAAACTTTCTCAAAGTCACAGCTGCAGGGTGGACTCAGGAGGAGCCCAGTGCAGGAGCCTGAGTCTGGAGAAAGGAGGAAGTTTGGAAGGCAGCAGGAGCAGCAGTATGACTCAGACCCCAGCAACAGAGCAGGCTCTCATTTCCAACACCTAGCCCAGCCTGCAAGAACATAAGCAGGGCTGGAATCCCAAACCAAAGAGGAGCCTCCGGTTCTGCCTGAGTCCACCAGCAGTCTACTCCTGCTCAGACCCAAATCCAGGCCAGAAACTTGCTCAGATCAGGAGAGCAGCAATCAAACTCTGACCTCCATGGGACCACTCTGAGAAAAATGAAAGTCTGTAGGTCCCAGGGCTACTGCAGATCCCGGAATAACACAACACTCAACACTCCAAGAAAGCAGGAACAGGAGCAAGCTTTCCTTGAGAAGTGCTGCAGAGCCTACCCTTCATATCAAGTCCAAAGTAGGCTGGAAAAAATGAGCAAACAAAAAAAGAATTCTACTCTTAAGAGCTGCTACAATTATAAGCTCAACACACAATCCAGAAGAGAGTGACTCCAAAACTTGGATAAAAAGCCCTGGATAAAAATACAGCCTGGGCAAAAATTCAACTAGAATTCCTGGAAGAGATGGAGAGCTAGAAAGGAAGTTTAAAACTGTGTTTATAAATGATATGAGAGCACTTGAAGGGAAAAAAAAGGAAAGGAAATGAGAGCTATGGAAAAAAAGAATTGAGAGAGGAATTAACAGCTCCATGAGAGGCACAAAACCATGCCCAAGCAACAAAATATTAAAATAAAGTCAAAACACTGAAAAAAAGAAAAATAGAAGAAAACCTAAGAAATCGATAATGAAAATAACTGGCCTAGAAAACAGGTTGTGGAGAAAAAAAATTTAAGAATCATCAGACTAGCTGAATGTCATGACCAAAATAAGAGCCTAGACATCGTTATTTCAAGAAATTCTTAAAACTATTCAGATCTCTTAGGACTAGAGGGTAAAGTAGAAATAGAAATAATTCACCAGTTACCTCCTGAAGAAACCCCAAAGTGAAAATTCCCAGGAACATCATTGCCAAAACTAAGAGATTCCAGGTCAAAGGGGGAAAAAAATTACTACAAGCCAGAAACAAAGAATTCACGTACTTTGAAGGCACAAGTCAGGATCACACAAGATTTGTGAGCCATACTATAACGGAGAGGAGAGCTTCGAATACAAGCTTCCCGAAGACAAAGAATAAACTACCCAGCAAAACTGAATATAATGCTATGGGGGACAACTATTAATGAAAGAGTAGTTCCAAGTATTTCTGTTTAAAAGACCAGCACTGCACAGAAAGGTAAACATTAATGAACAATGATAAAGAATAAATATACACTGCTTATATTCAAATATGGAGGGAGATGATGCACGCATCCCCTCTGAGCCCAAAGATCATCGGAGGTTATAGAGGGAGTACAATGGGACAAGGCCTATGGCTGGTTCTGTTGTATTTTGATGATCTCAAAAATGGAAAGAAAGGGGAAGAGAAATACACATAGGGAAGTGTGGGTGGGAAGCTTAAGAAATCCATTCAAGGAGGAGGGAGATGGGGAGAGTGGCTTGACACTTAAAACTCACTCTCAGCTGAAATGGCCAAAAGAAGAATACACATACACACAAATGCACACAACTGGGTGGAGAACACAGTAGGGACACTGGAGGACCAAAGGAGAAGAGAGGAGGGAGAGTAAATTAAGGAAGGGATTAATAGTACTAAGCAAAACAAAATCTTAGGATACATAAAAATGCATCTTTTTGAGGTGGCAAAGAATGGAAATCTGAGGAGGAGCCTGACCAAAAAGGGAAATGGAGACATCCAGAAATGGGGGGGGGGGGGGGGCCGAGGGCACACAACAGCATTCAGGGTATTCAGAAGTACCAGGACTAAATGGTTCTAGTAGTTCCTAAAAATGTCTAATTTCCCATTCTTCCTGACAAGGATTTAGAGCTGGCTCTTCTCTTACATTTCTCAGACACAATTTGTTTTCCCCCATTAGACTGGGAATTCCTTGAAGGCAGGCACTGTCTTTTGCCTCTTTTTGTATCCCTCATGCTTAGCACAGCATCTGTCACGTTAGATACTTAATACATGTTTACTGAATGAATACATTAATTATAAGCTATTAAAGCTTTGATTAAAATAAGCTAAATAAAGAAAAAAGCCCTCCTGAGGTAGAATTAACTGACCAGTAAAAAGGAAAAGATAGAGGCTAGATGAAGTGAAACTGTACAGAAAACGAAGAACAGAAAAAGGATTACTACAGGTCAGACACTTCCCTGTGCAAGCCCAGGACAGCTTGAGTGCTGGGGGAACGGGGCTGACATACGCAGCCAGATGTTTGTGGTATAGGACACTTACAAACCCAATGTTCAGAACACAGCTATGACTACTATTCTTGTGTTTTTTTGTTTGTTTGTTTGTTTTGGTTTTTGGGTTTTTTTGTTGGGTTTTTTTTGTTGTTGTTGTTGTTGAGGGCAATTGGGATTAAGGGACTTGCCCAGAGTCACAAACCTAGTGAGTGTTATGTGTCTGAGGCCACATTTGAACTCAAGTCCTCTTGACTCCAGGGCCGACACTCTAACCATTGCACCACCTCGCTGCCCCTATGACTACTATTCTTAAAGAACTCAAACAAATGATTTAAAAATCAATGACTAAAATGCCATGTCCCTCAAATTCTTGATACATTTGTACCAAAAATCAATAAAAAAAAAAGATTCTGGGGAAACGGGCTCTCCTTCTGGGTCTGCCACTAACTCTACTGTGACCTTGGTCAAATCACATCTCTCTGGGCCTCAATTCCCTATTTCTGTGATTCTAAATAAATAGTAAACTGTGAAATAACTTTTAAAATACCATATGCCTTACAGTTTTAAGTGTCTTTAAGTTAAAATGCCAGAGATTCACAAAAATCTCTAAGTAGAAAGAAGTAGACTGCTCTGAGAGTAAAAGAAAATGAAAAGTATATAACAAGAACCAGCCTTTGAGGGGGAGCTTGCTCACACACTAGAAACTAGCTGAACACATCATCAATTCTTTAATTGGAGGGTGGGCAGTACTAATGCCAAAAAAGGGGGGTGGGGGGGTCATTGAAATTTTTTAAAACATGTATAGAAGAGAAAAAAGGAAACATAGTCAAGTAGGGGTTTTTTAAGTAATGTATGGAATGTATTACATACTTTTAAAAACTCCAAGAGGTATGAAATCGTGATTCAGTTTCATATACAATCCTCGTTTTACATCCTGCTCTTTTTTTGGTGCTTAAATTCAAAATTTAAAACAAAGTGGATGTTCTCCCCCATACCCGACCCCTAGCAGATCTCAACTCCGCCAACTCTGTCCAAGTCTTTTCCTTCTACGAGTTTGTTAAAGGGCATCTACCGAGGGACACCAACAGAGTGCTCAGGCTGCCCTGTCAACCCTCAGCAAATGACCAGAATAGTGGGGGGGGGGGGGGGTTACCACTTATACATTTCTCTAATATTACAGCAAGTGACCAGAACATCTTTTCCACCCACAAGTCATGGAACATTGCATAAAGTGTCAGATTTTGACAGGTTTTATTAAATGTTTTTTCTTCTTCCTTTCTGAGTTCTTTTTTTCCCTTTAAATCCTTCGTCATAATGGATGGCTCCCTTGTCTAAGTGACATAAAAACCAAATTTTCATTTGAAAAAAAACAACTTTTTTTTAAAGGGTCTTTATTTCCGGGAAAAGTTGGTTGTCATTAAAAGCTTTGCCAATTTCCTGCAGGCACTCAGCCCACTTTGCTCCTCCCGTATAATTCTGGGCCTGCCTGTGCGGCCTAGCACAGGCTCTCCTAGAATAAGCCACTTTACGCTGAAGTAACTGCTGGTATTCCACTCCTTCTTTAGTACTACTCTGTACAATAACAAAGTGATGGAATTCACCAACAGTAGACCAAGCTACTCTCAGCAATGACTTGCTTGAGTCATACTAAATTAAAAAGACAAGAGACAAGGCAGGTGTACTACATTCTTTGTAGGATCTCAGAAGCTGATAAAATGTTTCCAGCTTACAATCTCACTGAGAAATGGCATTGTGTCCAGACATGAAGGGGGCGAACTAAACCACCCAGACTGGCTGAGACAAGGCAGAACAGCAGCTCATGAAGGTAGGAATCCTCATTATCAAACCTCTTACTCCAAGACTTCAAAAAATCCAAGATTTCATCCATGTCGGTCCTCCTACCAGGGCAGGAGCAGCCACTCCACAATCGAATAGATGGGATTCAAGTCACTGTGGCCAGAAGAAATAAATCAGTGGGGAGCCACACTTGAGTATGGCTCGGGATTATTCTAAAAACTTTTCATGCCAGCTCACACCTGAACAGCACAGCCTTCAGGAACGCAGGATTGCCTCCATGGCAAGAGGATACCCATTTTTAGGTGGCATCTCCTAACAGTTCCTTGGTAGATATTCCTTGTACAAAAATGATTGTTACAAAAATATGCCATAAATCTTTGATATTTCAGTTAGGAAAGAGATGTGACAACCTTATTCAGACTCGGGCAGGTTTCACAATACACGCTGATTTTCAGTATCACAGATACATGAATAAGCGAAGCATCTCAAACCCTAAGTGATATTTTGTCAAGTGCCAAAGAATCTTCATAAATTACTTTGATAATGGGCATCATTTCAGAAACAGCTTCCTTGGGGGAAGGAAAACAAGTCAGGTAAGTAGTTATACATTAAGAATTACCTTTCTATCCTCTCAAATGCCTTCTTTCTAATGTTTTAATAGATTCCCCATGCCTTTGCCAGTCTACTCAAATTCGATTTATACCTCATAGGTCTTAGATGAATTCATTAGAGTGAAACCGGAAAAAATGCCCATCGAGGCATACATAACAAAGGCACTGAATTTGATTCAGCGATTCTACGGGATGAACAGAATGGAATAGTGAACATAAGAAATCCTGGAGTCAGGAGGACCTGGGTTCAAGTTCTGCTTCTGAAATATAGTGGAAGTTGGCCCTAGACAGTTTACTTCATCTCCATGTCTTAGGAAACTCTCTGAAACCATCAATTACTGGTCAGTTCTAGTGGAAGAAGCTTCCACAGTGGGAGATCCCTGGGCCTGACAAAAACCACAAGTCTAGATCCATCCTTCCTCCCCAAAATAGATTTATCATACAGTATCAGCTCCCAAAAAATCATTTCATCCATTCTTAACTACTATAAACAAAACTCTGGTCTTAAAACACAGGTACGTATAAAACAACCTTGTCATGTGGCCAGCAATACAGCCGAAGCAAACCAGAAGCGAAACTGCCTCAGTGTTTGGATTACCTTGTACCTGTGCGTGAATAGTTTTCAAAATGTCTGCTGCTCTTAAAGGCTGATCAAGCTTATGGAGTTCTTCTCAAACAAAAAAATGAAGAGCCAAAAGAATGTCTTGGGATATAGGACCTAAGCTCTGGGGAAAATAAAATTTGAATTTAAAATTAGTTGATAAACATTGCTTAAAAACAGACTGCATCCAATAAATGAGAAGTAAGACAACAGAAACAAAACAGGGAAGTCTGAAGAAACATTCAAGTGGCCATTCCCAAGGCTAAGATTCCCAAAGCTACGTCGTGGCTCGGTGACCAGCGTCAAGGAGACCTGTAAAACTGGCATTTGCCCATCTGGGAATAATGTTCCCTCCGCTCTCAGTCGCATCTTAGCATAACTGTTGGTGTTTTACCTTAGTCAGCCTTAAAATCGGTCAGCCAGCAATACGCACAGTGTAACAAAATGAAGTTGCTTTTGTCGAATTTATCAGAACCAATTCAAGATTCAAAATATTTCATCAAACAGAATGGTTACAATAAAAAAATCATTGCTAGGAGCAATGAATTATTTCAAAATGTAAATTCAGTTATAAAGCTGTAGGATTATTCCTACAGGCTTTATCTAAGAAGTCAAGCATAGTGTGACTCATTCAAGCTTCATCTCAGGAAACGACTCTTTGCATGGGCTTGACAATTTCTAAGTTCCTAATTTCTTGGCAGAAACACTTAACCATAGGTTCCTCATTAAAAATGATGGCTGTGCCATTTTTCATGGAGCCATGTGAGACAGATTCAAGAACAACACTTCCAAACTCGTCAGATCTTTTCCATTTCCAGGTCACTCAGCACTGCCCTGGGAGTCAGATGCCCAAGCACCCTGAGTCTAAGAGAAAACTGATCACGAAGTATTTGAAACAACTATTTTCTCCCTTATTCCTCTTGCATCGCCAAAATGCTTCCTTTTATCTTCTCTGTTCTTGGCTCCTAGCTTCCAAACCAAGCTTTCTCATCCTGGCAGTGTCTAGAACCTCCTCCCCCTTAAACATCCAAGCACTCCAGAGACATTCTCAAACTGGAACATCCCACCACCCCTGTGGCCTTTTCAATCTGCAACTTCTCTCTAAAAGGCCTGCCCCTTCTTCTGTTAGTGAGTTTGTCTGGGAGCCTTTACTTGGTAGAGGGGCCCAGAACAGCCGTCAGAGGCCAAACCCCTATGGACAACGGATGACCTGGCCTGAATTCATTTCTTAAAGACGAATATACTTCCAGTCTACCATACCCTCCCCAGCCCAAGCTGCTATTTTAAAAACCCTGTTCTCATTCCCCCACTGACCACTCCCTTGTCCCATTCCCCTCAACCTAGCTGGCCCACGTCCGACATCCCACTCTAAAACTACCCAAACCTTCTACTGTGTTCTCTCTAGTATACCTATTGCACAAATAATAAAGTAGTTTTCATCTCAATCTTTCTCCTTTTTCATTTCCTCCATCTTTTTGTAGTAATTGTGACCTGGCTCCCTCCTGATGACACAGCTTCCCTGGCTACCCATGCCAGAACTGGCTGCATTTCATGGTGGGGGGTGGAACTGGAATCCTCTTTGCTCCCAATTGCCACTTCCAGGCTCCCCCCTCTATCATTATCACTCAGGTACCTGTCCCCCTTTGAGATTCCTTCAATCCACATTCCTCAACCAATCAAGACTCTGGTGGCTGCTGTCTACAGATGTCCAGGACACTCACTGCCCAGCCACAGCCCTTCTCTTCTCCCCATTTCCTGCTCCCACTCCTACAAGGGAACTTTCCCTCAAACCACAACATAACTTCCCAATTCCTAACCTTGCTCATTGACTGCCTATGTCTATGCTCTATGCCTCCACCTCATCACAGCCACACCCAGAGATGGTCTCACCCATGATCTTACCATCCCCCACAAGTTCTTTTATTGACCCCAAGGATACCATGAAAGCACAGGTGCTTTCACTTCTAACATTCTACCAGTGTTGTTATAAGGCAGAAACACACTGAATTGTTTTTTTATAATCCTACATGTTTTACTTTATGCTTTTAAAAATACTGTTCTAAGAAGGCAGGCATCATCAAAGAGGTCTATGACACAAAAAAGATTGGGAATCCCTATCTCGAGAGTTTCCAACAGCTCTAAGAGGTCAAGTGACTTACCCAAGGTCACAGAGCACCATTCTAATGATAAAAACTTCATTGCCTTAAGTTTCTGCTTAAGACAAATTCAAAGTCCAATGCAATCACACTGATAGAAGTATAAAATATACTAAAATGGAGTGGAAATAGAAGCTAATATAGTAAGTTTACTGTAGGGCTCCAATTCTCGTACAGAGAAAATAATTCTTTGCCACATGACTAGCCTAATTACCTTAGCAATTAATTCACTCTCTTATTACAGCATTCATAGCAAAGAAATTAAGGCTGAGTAGATTCTATGGCAAATCCTAATGAGCAAATAAAATTATTTATGGCTGTAGCTGCCGATGGAATTTTAAAATGTTAATTTGGTCTTGATTTTTATTTTATTTGACTGTAAGCAAGCCCTGAAGACCTGTGGTACCAGGTAATTTAAAAGTACATCAATCTACTGTGGCCGTTAACAATAAACAATTTTATCAGAGGATTGCTGTGATATCTGTAGAAAGCCTCCACATAGTTTAACAGACTTAAAAAAAGAAATTCATTATTAGCTCTCATCCTTCCTATTTAAGGACAATTCTCCACTATCAATTTAGCTTCTTAAACAGTCCCCTAACAAGCAACTCCAGCTAGGGCAGTCCATACCGAAGAGAAGGAGGAAGAAAAACAAGCACACGGACAACAGCGGGCCCTATCAAATCAGATAGGCTGATGTGTCTCTGGCACGTCTTTGCCAATGGAGAAAACTGGGCAACTACTAAACATTGTCCACCAGGCATTTTCAGGGCAAGAGAGGTGCCATCTGATCTCCAGGAGGGCTTCCAGTTCCAGGGCTGGATCTGATTCAACAAGGCTGGGGCTCACTCTGGAGAGTAACTGGAATCATGTGGACTGAGTACCTGAAGGGTAAGCATCTGCCACAGAAAGAACAGGAACAAAACCCAAGTCCCCCCACACGCTTTTGTAACAATAAAGGCCTGACCACAAAGCTGAGCTCCCCAAGTGAAGCCTCATTCAACCAAATGTGGCTCCCTCCTACAGCATACCTTACTGCACAAGAAGCACTGGTAAGTAAGATGAACAATGGGGAGATTTCTCTGAACTGATGCAAGGTGAGGAGAAAGCAATATATACAGTGACAAAAAAAAAAAAACCATGAAAATGAATGCTGAGAAATCATAATGACCAAGTTTGAAAAGACACACCTCCCCCCACTTCTGTGCAGAGTTAGGGCACCGTCGGGGTACAAGCTGCACATCCCACGGGACAGTTCAGATCTGGTCATCAGTGCTGCCAAAATGTCTTTCCTCTCTCTTTTATTCTTTACTACAAAATCAAATCAACAATCATTTATTAAGCACTCTCCATGTGCCAAGACCTGAGAATACAAATGCAAAAACACAGCCCGTGCTTCCAAGGACCTCCCATTCTAACAGGTGCAACAAGGTGAAAATAAAAGGTCACACATACAGATAATCATCGCAGGGAAGGCACAGAGCATGAGGGGGACTGAGAGGCCTCCTCTGTAAAGCAGGATTGGCACTCAGTCAGGAGGGAGGACAAAGCACATTCTAAGAATGGGGACCAAACAATAAAATAAGAGACAAGCGGCAGCCCAGGGTCATGGCACCGCAGGGTACAAGGAGAGAACCAAGGTCTAAGACCAGAGGAGTGGACAGGTCCAGGTTATGAAGGATGTTAAATGCCAAACAGAGGACTCTAGAGACAACAGGGAGAGCTGGAGCTTCCTGAGGAGTGGGGAGCGCCCATGCTTTGGAGGCTGAATGAAGAATGGACTGGAGTGGGCGGGGGGGGGGGGGGGGGGGGGGGGG
>NW_020951147.1:1166281-1277471 GCF_900497805.2 Vombatus ursinus
GGGCGGGGGGGGGGGGGGGGGGGGGGGGGGGGGGGGGGGCAGACTAGTCCAGGTGTGAGTTGAGGAGGGCCTGCCCCAAGGTGGGGCAGTGCCACAGAGATGCTGCAAAGGCAAGGGAAATCTGCCACGGAAGATGGAACAGTATCAAAGATGCATGTAGAGGGGTTTGCCCAGGCCAGGACAAGGGGTCCACACCTTCCTGGAAGGGGAGGAAGATGAGGAGGAGGGGAAAAGAGGGAGCTCTCAGCAAATGACCTCTGTTTTTCTCAAAGGATGAAGTAAGGTCTGCAGGTGAGGGCTCTAGAGGGGAATGAGGAGCCACAGGACACTTACGGAGGGATAAACTAGGGAAATAAAGGACTGCCTTGCTCACAGAGAAGGCCCCGTTAAGATCATGTCCCATAATCTGTAGCGGAACCAACCAGCAAGGTTGTGTGGTTCTCTTCCAATGTGATGAGGAACAAAGACAGGGGATGGTAGCAAAGAGCCAAGGTTGGGGTCAGCAAGAGGACAAGGGGAAAGGGATCCAAGCATTCAGTTGCAATGTTTCACTGAGAAGTCTGGACAGGGAAGGAGTGGTACAGGACAGAGAGGACAGCATGGGATTCAATTAAGAACAGGGTAGGGTTGAGTTCTATAAGGCAGAGAAAAGGATGGGATGATAAAAAATGGATATTTATACAAAGGAATTTCAGAGTTCATGAGATGTGGAAGTAGAACCCTGGTGGGTGACACCAAGTTGAAGGGTCTGAGCCTCTCCATGTGGCTGGGGTGGAAGGAGACAGACCATGTGAGGAGGACAGGAGGAAAGCATCCTTGAGATGGTAGATGAAAGGAGTGCCCTCCTCAAGGAAAAGCAAGGAGGCCAAGCGTCACTGGGTCAAAGACTGGAAGGGAGAGGGAAGTAAAAGAAGACTGGACAAGTGAAGGGGGGCAGTTTATCAAGGGCTGAGGGGAATGAAAGTAAGAAAATTTACCACAGGGAATGAATGATTCTCTAGGAAGAGAAGAGGAAGTGTATGTGGGAAATGTAGCTAATGCAAAAATAAAATCTATCAATAATCTTTTAAAGGACCTGAGTTAAAATACTCCCTCTGAGACTTAATAGTTGTCGGATCATAGGCAGCTCACTTAACTTCTCTAATCTTTCATTTGTAAAATGAAGGTAATAGCTACGGGATCTATTTCAGAGGGTTTTAAGGCTCAAAGGCAATCACAAAGGGAAAATGCTGAATCAATTTAGAAGTTACATAAACACACATGTGACTTGAGATTTCCTCTGTGTAGTGAACTTCCATCATGAAAATTCCTTCCATCTATTCAAATAGGGAAGAACTATCTGTAACTGAAGAGTGCTGGAGAGCAGCCTGGGTCAGTAAGACCACGTTATAGTCACTCAGAAGCAAGGCAAACAATCACAGTAATGAGAGTTGGAAGGATCACAATACGTATGCAGCACCCAGTCCACAGACCAAAGGGACTGCCACTGTAACACAGTCAGTCAGTGACCATCTACCCATTAGCTTCTACGTTAACCTCTCCAAGGAGAGGAAGCTGCTGACGCAGCCACCCCATTCCACTTCGGGATATTTCCAGTTGTTACAAAGTTTTTCCTGACATCAAGTCAAAATTGGTATGTCTGCATGAGTTCCAATATGTAATGGGTATCCTATTTCTTAGATTCTCAGTGGGTGGGGAAGGAGAAACCACCAAGGACTGAAAATAAAAATAACATCTTGATAAAAGTCTAGACGGGCCTATTTGCCGCTTCTTTCCCCGAAGGCCTAATTCCTCCACCACACAACTGCCCTTCAAATCTGTCCCATTATTAGAGTTTTCTCTCCAGGATGAAAACCCCCATTTCCTTCGGCCCATTCCTACACAACTCTAGGCCCTTGACCATCCCAGCTGTCCTCCTCTGAACCCTCACCAGGTGACCAATGTCCTCAAACTGAGACAGCCAGAGCTGAACCCAATGTTCCAGGATGAAGCCTGAGGAGAGCAGAATAGAGCGGCACGAGAGGCCCCCTTAAAGGAGTCCCAAATCAGATCTGGTCGTCTGTGGCTCTACCTCCTGCACGTCTCCAGTAACTGACTCCTCCTCCCACTCACACCCACATCCAGTGCCCACCTCAGCTGGAGCTTTCAGAGCCCCTGGTGGAGATCAGCCTCCTATTGCTCTGTGAGTTACATCCAGTCTTACACCCAGATGCCAAAGGGATGCTCCTTCAGCACAGATCTGACCCTGTCACTCTGATCAATGAACGCCAGGAGGTCCCCAGACTGTGTTAATCCTCTAAGATTAATGTAAATTCCTGCCTTGCTCTTCAAGGGCTTCGCAGCCTGCCTGTCCCCCCTCGCACCCACCTCAATAAGGACAAAATGGCCTTTTGGTTCCTTGGGCCCAAGACTCCACCCTACCTACCTGCCCCATTCTGCCAGGCAGTGCCACGCACCTGGTCTGCTCACCCTGCTTACCTCTCCACGACACAGACACAGAGCAAGCCCTAGCTTCCAGGGAAGCCTTTCTTGATCCCCAGAAGCCTTGTGTCCTCTCCCTCCTTAACTTCCTTCCATTTGACTACTCTTTGTGCTGGATAAACCTCCAGGCTTTTGTCTTCCAAATCAGAAGGTCAGCTGCTGTGCTGGGACATCTCAGGGCCTTCAAATATACCTGTTGGCTAATTGCTATCTTATGAAACAGATGCCTACTGAACTTGGAGCAATCTAATCAAACCTGCTCTATCTTTTTCCAAATTACTGTCTAACTGGCAGCTGGCTGGTGCAGTGGACAGAGTTGAGAAATGAGGAGTTAGGAAGCCCTGAGTTCAAATCTGAATGAGGACTAGCTGTGTGACCCTAGGCAAACCACATCACTTGGCCGCCTGTTTCCTCCCCTACAAAATGGAAGTGATAATAATATCTAGCTCGTAGACTGTCAAAAGAGATAGGAATTGTAAAACATCTGGCATATCTATCCACCCTATGGAAATGTTGGCAATCGCTACTATTATTATTAAACTGTGCCCCTCCCACCTTGTAGCTGGGAAGATGGTTTTTTAGACTTGGCACCCCCCAACGAATGTCATTTCTTGAGGCACAATGAAATGTAAGCTCCTGGGGGCAGCTAGGTGGCACAGTGGACAGAGCACTGGCCCTGAAGTCACAAGGACCTGAGTTCAAATCCGGCCTCAGACCAACATTTGACACTTAACAGATGTGTGACCCTGGGCAAGTCACTCAACCCCAATTGCCTAAAAACTAAAAAAAAAAAAAAGAAACAAACAAAAAAAGAAATGTAAGCTCCTGGAAGGCAAGGGCTGTTTGGCTTTTCCTTTGTGCTCCAGGGCTTAGCACAATACTTGGCACGAAAAAGGGCTCACTAAATCCCTTTAGGTGTTTGATTTTGGCTCCTGCCTCTGCCATCCCCTGTATTAGCTCTCCCTCCCAGCTTTCTTCATCTGCAGTTTGCTGAGCATACCATTTACGCCCCTATCCAAGTTACTAACAAAAATACTAAACAGAGGAGGGCCCACCACAGATCCCTGGGGCCCTCTATTGGAGACCTCCTACTGACACCGTACCATTAACGACTACTCTGTGGGTCCTGCCGTCCACAAGGTTCTGAATCCATTGGATGATATTATGCAATCTGGATCTCTCAATCTTCCCCCCAAAAACGAAATGGGATACTTTATTAAACGCTTTGCCAAAATACGGGCAAAACATCCACAGGGCTCCTGTTACGTGTAAGAGACAAGCAGCCTGTAAAGCGACATAGGGCTGCTAGTTCAAAGGAGGGGCTCGTAGGATGGCACAGAGAAGCCAAACGATTTATCCAAGATCACACAGTATGAAGGGACCGACCTGAAATTTGAACTCAGACTCTCTGCCATACTCTCCAATAGTGCCTCGTGCCCTTCATCTGACCTCCACGAAGCCCAAAGAGATCAATTCATCAGTTGTTTCATTTGATAGATGAAAAAACTGAGGCCCAGAGAAAGCAGTTACTTGCCCAAGGGCACACAGCTAATTACATTAAAACTTGAGTGTCCAGACTGGCAGCCTAGGCCAGTATTCTTTCCTCTGCTAGAGCGAAACATGAGCCCTTTGCAGGGCTGCTCAGCCACCTCTGGTGGCCACCTGCCATTAATCTGGCTGGTTAGATCAGTTTGGGTGATTTTTTTTTTTTTGCTGTTTATTAAAAAGTTAATCATCAGTAAACGTTCATTCAGAATATGCTAAGTGTTGAGGATATAAAAAGAGACAAAAGACTGTTCGTGCCTTCCGGCAGCTCCCAATCTAATGGGGGAGACAAGAAACATACAGATATATACAAACACTCTATATACAGGATAAACGGTAAATAATCACGAGAGGGAAAGCTCTGGCATTAAGAGCAGGGACACTTGAATTCACATCCTGCCTCAGACATTTCCCAGCAAGTCACCTACTTTCTCTCAGACTCAGTTTCCTCCTTTTCTGTAAATAGTGATGATAGCTCCTTCCTGACAGCTTTATTGTATGAAATTGTACTGTGCGTGAAGTGTTCAGAGTAGACAAACCCCTACGGCGTGAGGGCTGCTCGTCCACCTGTGGGGTCCACCTTCACCCAACTCTCCCCTGTAACTCTTACCTGTGGCGTAGCACATGCAGCGGCCACACTCTAGCAAACCGTCTTGGCAAATGGGCTAAACCCGGCTGAGGGTAAACACTGGGACTCAAACCCTTCAGTGAGTTGGAGGGGCGTCTACCCCAAGCGTGTGAAGACCTCCCCCAGTGGAACAGGCCGATGAGAACAATGAAGGCAGTGGACACAGGCACAGCGAAGCGCTTAGAGCTGGGTCATCCAAGGTCATCCACTTCACCCAGGACATCGGCAGCTGCCTGACTTCTGCCCTGCCTCTGGACTTCAATGACTCCAAAAGGGAACGAGGCTGACGACTTTCTGCAACTCTGCCTCACTTAAATCCAATTCATGAACCAGTCAAGATATCACCCTGTGACCTCATTGGTCCTCTTTGAAAATGAGGGACAAACAACAACAGGGAAACAGGGAGGGCTTCAAGGAGAAGGTGATGCCTGACCTCAGCCTTTAAGAAAAAGAAAGAGAGGACAAGAGTTGATTGTGTGTTTTGTTCCAGGAATAGGTAGGGACAAAAAGAGGCAAAAGACCTGTCCTCGAGGAGCTCTCCATCCAAAGGGGGAGGCAACAAGCAAACAAATGGTAGAACAAGCAAGCTTTACACAAGAGAAATAGTGAAGAATTAACTGAAGGAAGGTGCTAGAGTTAGGAGAAATTGGGAAAGGATTTCTGCAGAAAATAAGATTTTAGTGGGGATCTAAAGGACACCAGGGAGGTCAGTGGTTAGAGCAGAGGAGGGAGAGCATTCCAGGCATGGCAGACAGCTAGAGACAATGCCTGGAGCCCGAGGACCTTGTTTCAGGAACAGCCAGGAGGCCGGTGTCACTGGTGAAGACTAAGGTATAAAAAGACTGAAAAGTGGGGGAAGGGGCCATGAATGAAAAACCCAGCATTTTGTGTTTGCTCCTGGAGGCAATAGGGAGCCACTGGAGTTTACTGAGTAGGAGGTGACATGGTCAGACTTGTGCTCTACAAAATCCCTTTGGTGGTCGAATGGAGGATGGACTGGAGTGGGGAGAGACTTGAGGCAGGCAGACCCCTCTAGCAGCTTTTCCAATAGTCCAGGTGTGAGGTGATGGGGGCCTGCACCAGGGTGGGGGCAGTGTCAGAGGACAGAAGGGGGCATATTGGAGAAATGGTCCAGAGGGGAAATCGACAGGTCTTGGCATCCTGTTGGATGTGGGGGGTGAGAAAGTGAGAAATCAAAGATGACTCCAGGCTGGGAGGGTGATATCGCTCTCTACAGTAACTGGAGGGGGAGTGGGGAGCAAGTTTGGGGGAAAGATAATGATTCCATTTTGGACACACTGAGCTTAAGCTGTCTACTGGACATGAGATGTCTGAAAGGTAGTTGGAGATGAGGGACTGGAGGTCAGCTGGTTAGTGCAGGAGAAACATCAGCATAGAGACAGATGGTCATTAAATCCAAGGGAGCTGATGAGATCACCCAGCAAGGCAGTGTAGAGGGACAGGAGCAGAGAGCCCAGGACAGAGCCCTGAAGGACACGTACAGTTAGAGAGCATGATGTGGAGAAAGATCCAGTAAAGGAGACAGAGAATTGGGGGGGGGGGCCGCCCACACACAGGGAGGGTGTCCCAAAAACCTAGAGAGAAGAGAGGATCAAGGAGGAGAGAGTGATCACTAGTGTCAAAGCTGCAGAGAGGTCTAGGAGGGTGAGAGCAAAGAAAAATCTTAGGAAAGAGATGAGGGGGATGGGGGGGAGTCTGAGTAGAGAAAAAGGGAGGAATTTGAGAAATGATGTGGTGCTCTAACTACGGAAGAATAAAGGGGGAGAGGAATCTTTAAAGACAAGACACTGCCACCTTGCAAGGTTCTCTGCCAACCTGTCCTGCCACATGGTACAATTCCCAAGGTCTCATCATCTGGCCCTTTGGGGGCTTTCACACCACCTCCAAATTCAGACCATCTTCACCAACCACCAACAATGTTGCCTCCAGATGAAAAATTCCTAGTTATATCTCAGCTAACATTACTTGGAAACTAGACATGGAAGAGTAAGGAAGCAGGAAAGTCAAAGATGGACTCCAAAATAATGAATTTTGGAAGGATGAAAGGAGAGAAGTCTGAAGGAGGAAAGATGAGGTCAGTTTGGGACATACCGAGTTAAAGGTTCAAGTGAGATGTCCAAATGGGCACATCCAGCAAGCAGTTAGACACTGGGAGCTCCCAAGAAAAGACTCAGACCAGCTATAGAGATTTGGAAGTCATCGTATTCGGGCAACAACTGAGCCCATGAGCTGATGGTATCACATAAGAAGAACAGGAATTCAGCAGAGTTTGGGGGTGTCCCCTTGGCAATAAAAGAGAAATAACAGATTAGGCCACAGTATTTCCAGGTTCCAGTGGCCTCCAAAGCTCCCCACCCTGAACTGACCTTTCCTACTCCTCAATACATGGCCAACTAATCTCACTGATAAGTATCGAAATGTGAATATAAGATAGCTGGTCAAGGTTACAAATATCATTGGTCCATAATGCAAACTGCTTTTACTGTGCGAAGTTTAACTAACCCACATAAGTTAACCTTGTGACCTTGATTTTATTAGCCCTATACAGAAGTTTCAATAAAATGCACACAAATATTAGTCATTTCTACCTTTATAATTAAAACTGGAAATGTCAAATTTTTAATAGCAAAATATATTTATTAAAATGATGTTAGAATATCAATAGCACATGGCTTAGAAAAGAGAATCTTCACAACAGTTATACTCTATTCATTTTCTCAATCTAGAGCAATGATGAGGATACAGATAGCTTCTGCCTCAAGCTTATCACGTACTCTTGAGTTCCATGGGCAAGTGAATCCGTTTCAAATTTACATCTCCAACATCTTTGCAGGTCAGGATCATTTTCCATTTTCCAACAGCATTTCAAAATCTCTGTGTTACTCAGATGCCAAAAGAGATTATCCGTCGTAGCTTTTTTTTTAACCCATCCTTCAAGTAGTGTGATACTACACGTCCTAGTTGTTTTCCCACATACAACTGTATGGGAGATCTCATATCTAGCTGTCATATTAGTATTCAGACTATTTATTGATTTTGCTAACATTCTTTGTCACCTGTATTTGTGAATTCAACATAAGCTCCCTAAGGGCAGGGGCTGTTGTTTCTGTCTTTCTACCCCCACTACCTAGCATACATTTAAGTATTTAATAAATGCCTATTGTGTGAATAAATGGTTAAAGATGCTATGTATGCAGTTAGGAAGCACTTCCTTTCCACACTAAGAAGTGTAGCCAGCAGAGGACCGGCCTGTGACTCCTGCACAGCACTGACCTGACTCCACGGAAGAGCCAGAGCCCTGGAATCTTCAAAGAAACTTATCATCATTACAGCTTTTTGTCAACATGCTGTGTCCACAACAGTTGTGCACCACACAGTTAATCCTCACTGCACACACAAGTGCTTTAGGGAAATCTGTTTAGAAAACCAGAGAACTAAGAAAGGGCTTCTCTAGTACAGGACAGCAGCTCCAAGGGGCCAAGCCCTGCGTGTGGTGAGAAGGGCCTACCCCACTTCTGCTGCTAAGAGGGAGACATTTCTAATGATGGCATCAGACACAGGCGTGAAGAGCTCGCCTTTCTCAGCGGCCTTCAGGTGAGTGGCACACTCAGTTCTGTTTCGGCCCCGTCCCCTCCTTGGTCAAAGCAGGATGGAGGCCAGGGAGAGTCCAGAAATGAGATACACAGATCTCCAAAAGCTGGAAGCAGGAGACACTTGTTATGACTTCTCCTAAAATCAACAAGGGAAAGCCAAACTGGGCACTTAAGAACAGAATGGTTTCCTTGATGCAATCTTCATTGCCTGGACCCCACCCTAGGACTACCAGGTTGTTGTTTTAGGAAGGGAAAATATCTTAGAGGAGAATAACTAATAAAATATCGTCATCATCTTCATTCTAACCATCATCAAACAAATGTTATAAAAACAAGAATGGCTTGCAGATTACACAGAAGGAGGCTCTAGAGTTTAGTCTCAAGTTTCTTCCTCTGTAAGATTTTAGTTTGACACACAATTCTCCTGGCTGTTCTTTGTTGTGTAGTATGGGATGATCGTTATATTCATAATAAACAAATTAAGTTCCCCCGGCCTTCCACTAAAAAAAAGTTTCTTCCTCTGTAGTAACAAGAATAGTAAGAGCCAACATTTACACAGCCTTTTAAGGTTTGCAAAGCACTATGTTACCTCCTTTAATCCTAACAAAGCTGGGGCTCCAAGATGTTGTGGTGTGCAGTTACCACACCCCGGCAAACCCCTGGCTAACCCAGGTGAAGGGCAACTGATGGGCAGCAAGCCCATCGGGGAGGTAGGGGGTGTCCACCCCAAGCACGTGAAGGCCTCCCCCAGTGGAACAGGTGGATAAAAAGTCTGTTCCATCGGTCATAAAGGTGTTGGCAGCAGGTACTATTGAGTGCTTCCTGAGCTTGGTCAGGCACCAAAGGCAGTGAAGGCACCAAGGTCGTCCACTGCATCCTGGGACATCCCCAGTCATCCTGACTTTTGTGCTGTCATTGGACTTTGATGACTGGGAGAGTGAAGCTGACGACTTTGTGCAACTCAGCCTCACTCGGATCCAAATAATGCACAAGTCAAGACATCACCCTGTGATGTCCTCCTCTCCCAAAATGAAGGACAAACAACCACGCTCACAATGACGTTAGGAAAGAGGTGCCATTATCATCCCCATTTTACAGATGCTGACACAGGCTAAGAGGTTCAGTGACTTGCCCAGGGTCAAACAGCTAGGAAGTGTCTGAGGCAGGAGGTGAACCCAGGTCTTCCTGACTCACGGCCCAGCCTTCTATTCACTCAGAGGGCCGGCCCTCCTACCTCCAAGTTCCATAGTTTCATTCCTCACAAAGGCAGCCCATGGCAATCTAGAAAGGAATCTCCTCACTACCCAACAGGTCCCCAGGGGACTCTCCCATGACTCTGGAGTTCCTACTTTCCGAAGATGAATAAATGCATTAGTTTGACTTATTTGAAGGGTCTTGCTAAGTCTGAGGATACAGACAGAAGAAAAGCCCAGTGGTCCCCGGCTGGAAAAGCCCCCATTCTACTCTGCGAAGGACAGGCTCCAGATGCAAGTCAGTGGGAAAAGCCAAGCGGACGGTCATGCCTCTAATGTCAGTTTCTGGCAGCGTCAATGACTGGAAAGTGGCAAGACCTCTCTTTCCTAGGTCCCCAGTGGCCAGGCTGCATCTCCACAAGGACAGCTGAGGACACTTGGATCCTCCGGGAATCACATCTCCCCCCATTGCTTGTCCCCCTCCCCACTGGACCCCTTGATCCTGCCTATCCCTCACAGGACACAGGTTATGGGCCTCCCGACCCAAGGCCCTTGAGGACGGCCCTTGCTACCACTAGCATTGCCAAGGCTCTCTCTGGAGGGCAGTTCATCCCTTGACAACGTCCCCTCATCCACTCTCAGAAGACGATCAGAATCACAGGCCTTGCGGCCCCTTGCCATTCAGACTCCCCCTCCCCAAAACCATCTCCCCTGAGGTCACTGTGTCTACATGACTGTGCCCACATCCTTGCTGTTGTCATCTACAAGCTCCCAGGTCACCATTTCGCCTTTCTCCAGTTCAGCACCTGATCCATGGTCTTCCTCTACAGCCCAACCCCTGACTGCACCCTTGAAAGGCTCAATTACTTATGACGATATCAGAAATTCTGGCCACCCAATTCATCAACCTCCTCGGTTCTCAAGACTTACATCTCCAGCCTACTTCAATTATCACAGGCATGAGCAGCTAAGTGGCTTGATTAGAGCACTGGGCCTGGGGTCGGGAAGACGAGTTCAAATGCTACCTCAGACACTTACTGTGAGACCCTGGGCAAATCACTTCACCTCTGTTTGCCTCAGTTTCCTCATCTGTAAAGTGGGAATAACAACAGCAGCCACCTTCCAGGGAAGTTGGGAAGATCAAATGAGATACTATTTGTAAGTGCTTGGCACAGTGCCTGGCATGTGGTAAGTACTACATCAATGTTAGGTATTGTCTACTGTTGTTATTAACCTTAATACTACCTTCAAAATCGTTCCACTCATGTCATGATCTTGAATTCTTGAAATTCTCCTAACTCACAAACTCCAATCTTCTGCTAGGTGGCGCAGTGGCCAGAGTTCACATCCTGCCTCAGACACACTGGATAAGAAGAGCACCTGCCTCCCAGGTTACTGGGAGGATCAAAGGAATTCACAATGGAAGGCGATCTGTAAACCTTAAAATGCTACATCAGTGGCTAGTAGCTATTTTTCTTCTTCCTAACCACATTTTTCAGCCTTAGCAGGAGCCCCTAATCTTCTGGTCTTCTCTCTTCCTCTTTTTTTTTGGGGGGGGTGGGTTAAGTGACTTGCCCAAGGTCACACAGCTAATACGTATCAAGTGTTTGCTCTGAGGCAGGATTTGAACTCAGGTCCTCCTGACTTCAGGGCCGGTGCTCTATCCATTGCGCCACCTAGCTGCCCCCCTGGTCTTCTCTCTTCTTCAAACACATGGCCCGGGTTCTGGTCTCACTTGCAAAGGATTCTATGTTTAGAGAAGGAAGGGGCCTTAGATATCATATAGACTCAACTCCCAACTTTATAGATGAAAACACAAAGCTCCCTCCTAGCTCCTTACCCACTGAAGCCTTCCTGGGTACCTACAAACATTCGCAGGTCTTCAGGGGGAAAATCTCCCATGCAACTGTGCGGCAAAGCACACGCATGAGAAACAAAAATCACGGCAAAAGGCTCATCCCATGGTTACTGCTGACCAGGGAGCCATGGAGACATTTTCCCTTGTAACTATAAAGTAAAGTACAAGCAATTGATGGGGCATGTCTAAAGGAGAACTTGGAAAAGAAGCTGGCCCCTGCCCATCAACATGGGTGCATCTGGAGTGTGTACGCTGAACAGCATCCTGGAAGGAAGATAACAACCGAATTGCAGAACTTCTTGTTTTACTAAAAGGCTTAAAAGATTCTAAAACTTCAGGGCAGCTAGGTGGTACAGTGGATAGAGCACCGGCCCTGAAGTCAGGAGGACCTGAGTTCAAATACAGCTTCAGACCAAACACTTGACACTTATTAGCTGTGTGACCCTGGGCAAGTCACTTAACCCCAATTGCCTAAAAAAAAAAAAAAGATTCTAAAACTTAAAACAGAATCAAGCAATGAATGAAGCCAATACTGCCCTTTCCTAAAATCACTGAATATTCAAACATTCTGAGACCTCTCCCTCCGTAAATGTAAGAAGGTGCTTTAGGCCAGGTATGATTTGCTGGGCTGAAATCATCATCTTAATGAATGGCACGACCGTCCAGGAAATAGGCTTCTCAAATTATCTCCTTCCAGGAAGCAACTAAATGGACATTTAGCATTTGTCTAATAATTTACAGTGATAGACCTACTTGGCAAAACATTAAAAAGAGAAAGTGCCATGAGCTTGCACACAGCATTCAGAATCTGTCATCAGGCCATCGTGATCAGACTGTTATGGGGCAAGTATTTCTATGCTTTGTGCTAGGGAAAAAAACAGTGTAGAATTTACAATCCAATTTTTTTTTTCAAACCACCCACAAGTCTTTCCTGCAATGGGACACAGACGACAAAGGACTTTCTCTCTCCCTCCCCTTCTCCTCTTCCCCTCTCCCCTCCCCATCCCTCTCTGGATTTCTCTACCACTCCTTCCTCTCTCTCTCTCCTCTCTCTCTCTCTCTCTCTCTCTCACACACACACACACACACAGTATTTCTCATGTCACAAAAATGTTTCTTACTTGTAAGATTTCACTTTGTGTTTTCTCCTTTAAATAGAACATTAGGTCATCAAGAATAGGCATAAAAGTAACAGAGAAAAAGGTTAATACTCTAATAAAAAATTCAAATTAAGGTGTGGAGAGAAAGATAAGCCCCTAAAATCATTGTTCCCTAATAAACAGGAAAGCAGTTTGGCTCTAGAGAAAAAATGCAAATTTGATGGTTAAGCAGAGAATTCCAGTGTGTAGGTGGCATTATTACCTGCCCTTTAGGTAAACGCTATTGTGCTGTCTACAGTTTTATAAGCATCATTGTTAATTGTTTTAGTCATCCCTTACACACTCCCTACTTAGATTAAACAAAACTGCACCCATTTTTTCTCAGCTAAGAAGTATGAAAGCTCACTCAAGACACAGTGAGCAATTTCACTCAACTCAAAACAAAACAGAATTAGAATTTAAGGTAACTCCCATCAGGAAATCACTGAAACCAATCTATTTAAGAAAACATCCTTTCTATTATGTTTCTTTCAAACATTACCACCTTCATGCCTTTTTTCTCCCTAATCACCACTCTTACACCCAAGACACTCAGAGCAATATTACTCCTTTTCTCACCAGATTTGTGACCCTACCACAAAAACCTTATTGGGGATTTCTATAAAGTCAGTCTGACAGTCAGAGTCAGTCAGGGTTGGTTTTTCACATCCAGTGCCGAACCAGAAGCAGAACCTTTCCTACCTTATGCCTCACCTCACTCTTTAACTGCCCAGAATGATCTTCTGCAGGTTATATCTCTATCAGTCTCATGAGATTCATAGGACATTCCAAGAATCACAGAACTGAAAGGGACCTCAAAAGAAATGTAACCAAAAAGTAAGTAGTGACCAAAACCCCACAAAGTATCTCACTTGATCCAAAAAGCAGAATTCTATAAAGCTGAATCTCACTCAAGCTGAACAGTCTTTATTAAGCCCTCTCATGCTGGGGAACACGGTCAACAAGCATTGGTGCCAAGGGGCAGCTAGGTGGCTAGAGTTCTGGCCTTGGAGTCAGGAGGACTAGAGTTCAAATCCAGCCTCAAACACTTGGCACTCACTAGCTGTGTGACCCTAGGCAAGTCACTTAACCTTGACTGCCTTGCCAAAAAGCCAAAACAAAAAAGAAGCATTGGAGTAACCCTTGTTGTGGCTGTTTCTGTCCTTCCCAGATGACCAACAACATCATGAGTAACATTATGACTTGTGAGTTAACTGGATTTAACGAGGCAGAGGTGCACAAAGCTGTCAGCTTCACTCTCTTCCAGAGTCATCAACATCCTAAGCAGCAAGACAAAGGTCAAGCCCGGGGAAGGCTCAGGATGCTGTGGATGACCTTGGCATCTGTGATGTCTGACCCAGCTCTAGGAGCTGGACAACACCTGGTTCAGCCGCCTTCATGGCCCTGAAAAGGGCTCTGTAAGTCCTCACACGAGAGGTGCTGGTCCTTCTTGAACACCCCATACACCTGGCAAGATAGCTAAGACTGAAATAGTATAGTAGATGTACCAGTGTATGGGATACAATAAGAAATGAACTACCAAAAAATAGCAAAGTCAGAATCACCATACAGAGTACAGGTACGTACGGTAACTCTACATATTGTAACGTGTATACACAATGTCCTTGTGTCTACATTAAGACTTTCAGGACACCCTGTACTTCTAATAACCATATACCTTATTTATTTCTATATACAGTGGCAATAGGAAACCACTGCTACATAGAAATTTCCAAGGAAAAATTCTAAAATGTAAAATGTGATAGCTTCAAAATAGCCCTGATCTCCTCATTTATCCCAAGGGCCCCTCCAACAGGAGGCTGCCTTACCCCTGGCCCCTTGTGTTACACACACACACACACACACACACACACACACACACACACACACACACCCACCCCAAGGGTCAGAACTTCTGAAGTTTTCCAATCCAAGTCTCATCTCAGTTCCTGCATCTTTAAATCCTGTCACAAATACAGTTTCTGAATGCTAAGTTACACACAAAGAAAAGTTTCTCAAATCACATGCCACTATCCCACTTTATTAGGTCCAAAAACAGTCCTGCTCCAATCAGGCTATCTATTTAGGGCAAAGAAAGGGGCTCCTTTTCGAAGTTCGAGATATGGCCTGACCCCTAATTCACATTTTCCTCCCGAAATAAAGGCCGAGTGGACTCGAGATACATTCAGCTTCATTTCAGCAGCTCTCAATTACTAATTAGTCTAAAACAGTCCTTCAACTTTTCTTTACATGAATCAACCTCTTTGTGCATGCCATTGCATGAAATACATTTTCATATTAGTGTTGGCATGGAACATTTGTGGGCAAGAAAGTGAACTAGTCAGTTTTCACAGTAGAGAAGCCTTGCAAAAGCAAGCTAAGATTTAAGGACCTCATTTCATATTCTGAATAAAATGACATTTTCTACACTGAATTCGAATTAGACTCTGTGAAAGCCATGCTGTGACCTCCCCAGGTCCTCGCCTGCCAAGTTCCCAACATTCTAAGAGGCTGTTCCTTGAGCCAAGAGCACTTTGAAACTAATGGGGGGAAGACCCAAGATCCACAACGCTGAAGTTATTTAGTATTAAGGAGCATTTCTCCCTTCTATATTTCAATATAAGAAAACATTCTTGCTAATAAAAAAGACAAATCACTTGGAAATGGAAACATCAAAAATCTGAATTTAACATATATATTAATAATGAAGCTGTCCATTTTATTCTATAAATTAATTTTAAAATATACTTAATCTTTTGAGTATGACATCAATAATAATGTCGCCGGCTCTCAATTATCCATGGCTTTCGTTCCAGATCTTGCTGATTTTATTAGGCAGATGATGTAACAGAATTCTCTGAAAGCATGACTCACCATCTCACAAGAATAAATTCAACACCACAGGTACTACATGTCTCCTCTGAGTCAAGGGCTCTATACCCTGGATCCTGAGGTGGACTAAGCCTGCTAATAAAACTGTCTGTTCTCAAGGAGACTCCCCTGCAAGGGTACAGCCTGGACTGAGGCAAAATAGAGTGTGTACAAATTCAAGTCCACTCAATAAGCATTAATTAAGCACCTAATATTTGCCAGGTACTGTGTTAGGCTGTGGGGTTACAAAAATGACAAATTAAACAATCCTCATCCTGGAGGAGCTTCCCATACTACAAGAGGTACTACAAAGTCATTTCCAAAGGCAGAAAGTGCTAATTTGGACCAGGGAGGTGGGGAGATTGAGAAATGAGAAAGCAGCATATTTCAGAAACACAAGCAGAATTGTTAGGAAGCTGTAGGGCCCTGCTCCCTCCAGCAAAAGGTGGGTTGTGAAGGGTGAGAAGTCTTCATTCCCATCTGCTCAACCACCTCCACAGTTCTGGAGCCAAGTGATTGTTGGAAGGGAGAAATGGGCGCCTCCCACTTTGTTCCCCGGCCCCTCACCTCTCAGCGGCCCCTTCCTGACTGCCAGTACACACGTAAAGAGTAAATACTTCAACACAACTGCCAAAGGCCAAATTACTTCCACCTGGCTCTGCCCCCTTATTTCCCATAAAGGGCCTAGGTACAACGGGGGCCAAGTACGTATTTCTTCATTTCGTTGTTGGTTTTTTTGGTTTTTTTTGCAAAGCCTGCTTTCGGATGAATCACCAATCAGTCATCAAAGAAAATAGCCCACTATCTCAGAAACCTCTAACATAAGGCCTACAAACGTGGTCAGGGCCAAAAGCACACCATTTAAAGAAGGATCACCAGCAAGAATCTTAACCTAAGACCACCAGGGCACTGGAAGAAAGATGGGGGAGGCCTTGGAAAAGCTCAGTCATCCCCGAATAATTACTTCCTAGGTAATTGCCAGCAATACAGCAGGCACTATCCAGGTCTCAGAGTTAGTGACCATCCTAAACAAACCCTGTCACTTGGGTTCTCCCCGATAATACAAGTGAGGGTTCTAAACAGACACCCTTTATACACACTTTTATCTAATGTTATTTTCCCACTGAATTACTCAAGGTCTACGGGGAACCGTCAATAGCAGCAATCAGCCACTCTGCCAGTACATCCTTAGACCTACCTGCACTCCTTGTCTCAGGCTTTCCCCAACACCTGAACCATGTTATAACTGGACATTTCTCTTCACTACAGAAAAAGAAACAAACAACCATTTTTAAAACAAAATATGAACTCATTAAAGGTAAATATTGTGCTTCCCAAGCAGCACAATGAATGTGCTAATTGTTCTTCCCGGTCCACCAGTCTGTTGTTTGGTTTTGGGGTTTTGGTCACAATACACACATTCAGACAGATGGAAATCTGAGTTTATAAGTCCTCAGAACAGGCATTTTCAGGGGTTACTTTGAATATTCCCCCAAAGAAGAAAATATTCAAAAAAATTCCAAAACCCTTCCCTGGAAGAATAAGAGTTCAAAACAGTTGAAAACAGTTCCCACTAAGGATCATTACATGAAAATGTTTAAAGCAGTTTTTCATCTTTGGAAAGACTTTCACTTCGGTTTAAAAAAAAAAAAGGAATAACAGAGCTGCACATTCTTTCATGGAAATTCTGTTTCCCTAATTCCAAAGATCAAGCCAAGTAGATAAAAGTTCCGGCAGGTTCAGCCCAGATTGCACCGGCCCATGTCTTCACTGGAAGGGCAGCCAAGTGAAGACAGGTCCAGCCCAACACCAGAGTAGTAGCCACCAGGTGACTTATGGATTTGTTAAGCCACAGTAAACCACAAAAACAATCAAAGGCATGAAGAGACTGTGATCTATCTCTGGGGTCAGGGGTGCAAGTACAATCATCCACAATATGCACAACCTGCATTCGACCACATACACACAGGCACACATACCCAGGAAATCATGAATCTCTTCACTGAAGCCAACAAACATTTCTGAAAGTAGGTACTAGGCCTCAGGAGTATAAAAACAAAAAAGAAATAGCCCTGCCCTTGAGGAGTTTGTAATGGGGCGGGGGGAGCGAAGGAAGGAAGAGATGAGTGAGAAAAAAATCACAGAAGGCCTCAGATGCCGTCTTGAGGATTCCAAGTCGACCAGAGCTGAAAAGATGAGCTTCACCAGGAAGAACCCAGCACCCACTCCACACAACCCCAAAGGGGAAAAAAAGTTCTTCATTGACCAAGAACAGGCTAGTAGGTTTTTTCTTCAGCCCTGATGTTAGACTATGTAATTAAAGAACCTCATGAAAATTCATTTATAAAAGACCAGAAAACTGGTTCAAAGAGAATGGTAAAAATAATCATACAATCCCCCTACAAATAATCACTACAACAAGCATCATCAGAGCAGAAACACCTCCAAGCTGAGATAATTAACTTCCAGCAACATTCTACATAAGAAGTTTCCATTAGAACAAAAGAATTCGGACAGTCTCTTGGGGATTTGGCCTATACTATTCAGAGAGGAAAAAAAAAGAAACAAACCCCTCCTGAGCTATGCTATATAAGGCTAACAGAAGAAAAAGCTGTTTCGCACCAGCAGCTGGGATTTCTGTTTAAATTAGATAACAAATCCTGATCTAATTTCGTCCCTTCTACACACTTGCCATAGAGGATGTAATTATTTTAATGCTAGAGTTAATTATCCAAGTGAACCAGGGCCTAAGAACAGTAGCCTGTGCCAGGCACAAAAGCAACTGATACAAAAGAAAAACAAAAGCAAAACACCAGGACTTCCTAGGAACCTCTAATATTCCTCCCACCCAAAGGTTTTTAGATGCAGATGAATATCAGCAACTCCTTTCACCAAGGGTGCAACCAACTTCTAACAGGGCAAACAGGTAATCTGCATCAAAATATCTTTAAAGCAATACCCTAGGGTTCAGCATGTAGAGTTCAAATAAATGGCAACAAAAGTTGCGAATCTCTTAAGAAAAACATACCAATTACAGCTCTGCAAATTCACTGACTTCAGGTTCTACCACGTGAATTGTGGGAGAGATCACTGCTTGGCTGGTTCCATCATTTAAAGAGCAGAGCTTCGCTAAGCCACGGGTTCAGCCAATCAGCAAAGAGAGGCAGCCTGGAATCACACTGGCTTTTTGAATGAGGCTAAAATAGGAATAAAATATCCACGCCCACCAAACTCTTTAGAGCAGCGATTTTTGTAGCAGCAAAAGAACTGGAAACATCAAGTGGGGAACAGTTAAACGGGTTGTGGCACATGAATGTCATGAACTATCACTGACCTAAGAAAGGATCAAAGTAATCAGTACAAAGCATGAGAAGATTTACATGAACTGAGGCAGAGTTAAGTCAGAAGCTCTAGCAAAACACACACAACGGCTTTTGTTGTTCAGTCCTGTCTGACACTTCGCAACCCCAACTGAGGTTTTCTTGGCAAAGATACTGGAGTGGTTTGCCATTTCCTTCTCCAATGGGGAAAATGAGGCAGAGTCAAGTGACTTGCCCAGGGTTACACAGCTACTATGCATCTAAGGCCAGATTTGAACTCATTAAGATAAGTCTTCCTAACTCTAGGTCAAGCACTCTACCCACTGTGACACCTATCTACACAATAACTACAACAATGAAAATAGAAAGAACCACAAAACAATAAAAACTGAATGTAGTGAAATTCTAATGACCAGGCTTAACCCCAAAGAAGAACTAAGAAGTCACTTAGTGATTCTTCGCAGAGTTGGGAGACTGACTACAGATGTAAAACACTGCTTTTAATGTCAGATTTTTACCCAGTTTATTGGTTAGTGTTGCGAGGGGATGGAGGAAGGAATACATTGAGAAATGTAAGTAATATAAAAATAAAAGATACCAATGTTGTTTTTTAAAAATTATGTCTTCTATAAAAAACACTTGCTTTGAATTAGGTTGAATCAATGAACCAATTTCATGCCACACATTCAACTGGAAAAAGTAATCACAAAAATAGATAAAAATGCAAAACAATTTATTTTCGATATGACTGACCCACATTATTCTGAAAGAATCCTTTCTTCCTATACATTCACCTAAAGAGGGAATACAATATACTTTGATTACATTTTAAAATATGGTTGCGTCCAAGTAACGAAATGTCAATTTTAAGGACTGCAAGTAGACGTGGCAGATCTTAACATCAAAGTTAAGAAGCATAAAGAAGAAATTAGACAAGATCTAATATGAAATACTAACATACAAACTATCCAATAGGCTACTCTCAGCTGTAACTCTATTTCCTTGAAAGAAAAAAAAAATCCACAGTATGTCTCCCTCTGCCAATCTCCCCCCAAAACCCACTAAAAGTAGAATGGTATCCAGTATACCAGAGCCCTTACTACCCTGTCCCTTTAGATCAAGGCTTAAGCTTTTTGACATTATGGACCCCTCTCAGTCTGGTGAAACCTATGGAGCCCTTCTAAGAATATTGGTTGATTGCTTTTATTTATAATTGAAGGAAATGCTAAACTTCACAGCATTAGAAGAAAATGCTGGTGAAAATGAAGAGGTCATTTTTCCCCTCCAAGTTCACAGCCCCCCGCCCCATATCTGTCCCAGACCCCACATTAAGATGGAGCATGTCTCTTACGCATGGTTTGTTTTTCAGCCATGCCAAACAGAGGCAAACAGAATGAAATTCAAAGTTCACAAGAATGTTGTAGTGGCAATAGTGTAAGACCCTGAGCTGCACTGTTACCAACCCATGTTAAAAGGTAATTGGGAAATAGTTGACAGAATGAATACAAATCCAATGGAACACAGGTAACGTGAGTGTGTGGTTTTCTCCACCGGTCCCTTGAGGCACGCTGCAGGAAGGGAAATTGTCGCCAGCCTGATGGCCCCTTTTGATCTGACTTTGACACTGCTACTACAGGTTCTGCACAAACTTTAGAAAGTTTAGAAAAATGTGCCAGAGTCCCACAACGTTAAAACCACACAAATTTCACCTTGGGGGTCATCTGCAGGAATGTGCTATGGAACAGAGAGAGAAATCATGTGTCCTCCTAGACGAGGTCAGCCCAAGCCTTCCAGACCGTGCAAAGAAACGCAAATGGCCAGGGCTCTTCCCTCTGAAGGACCATCTTCAGAGCAGGCTCGTCTCCCTGATGCTCCAAAGAAGCATGCCAAATATGACAATTTTCAATTCTGAAAACTGAGAAAAGGAGCCAAGTACTCTGTGCAGAGCTAAGACGAGGACAGCCGCCTATCATCTTTAACTCAATCATTTTCATACGAAGACCTGTCACGTAAAAGCCCGCACAACCACAGGACAAGACAACAAATTTTAAATTAAAATGACCCCGTGGAAAGAGTCAGAGCACATACTTTACCGCAGGGAGGATTACTCCTAGTTAACCCTGGGCAGGCCGCTTCATCTCTTTGAGTCTCAGTTTCCTCAACTGTAAAATGAAAAGGTGGGCCTCCATGGGCTCTGAGACCCTCCCAGCCCTTGGGAGGGGCCGAAGCCAGGACTTCTAGGCCTCAGTCAATGACTGTTGTTTCTGGCTGGGCAAGGCCATCCTAATGTTATGGAAAGATCACCAGATTAGGAACCACCAGATCATGATAAGATTCCCAACTCTGCTACAGATTAGCAGTGTAACCCTAGACCAAGAAGGCAGACTCATCTGTAAAAGGAGGAAAGTAAGACCTGCACTGTCCACCAGCAGCTCAGTGGTGCACGGGAAAGAGCCCCAGGCCTAGAGTCAAGAAGACCTCAATTTATACCCATCCTCAGATATGTTGGTAACCATGGGCAAGCCACTTAACCTGTCTGCCTCAGTTTCATCATCTGTAAAATGGGGATAATAATAGCACCTCCCTCCCAGGGTTGCTGTGAGGGCAATATGAGATAATTACAAAGTGCCAAGCACAGTGCCCAACACACAGCAGGTACAAGACAAACGTGAGCTATTCTTACCATTTTGTTTACTCACTCTCTGGGAGGAAAGTGCCCTGTAAACCATAAGGCATTTTGGGGAGTTTTGTTTTGAATTGACCTGTGATTTCACTTCCCACCAGGGAGGACCTCCAGCAGCCCAGCGACAGACTCAGGGAGAGGCCTGATGCAGGGACAGGGTAAAAGACTCCCTCAAAGCCAGGCCTTCCTCGAAGGCATCTCTCTGGCTCTCGATTCCCCAAGTCACTGTGAATATGGCGCAGCATGATGGACATTTGGTGCCCAGCTGTGCTTCTTGGTCACGGAGCAGAGGCCAGGGCACCCTCCCAATGGCTGTTCACAGGCTTCTCTCTCGGGCCCGACGTCCACCTCTGTAAACAGGGCATGGAAAGATATGTCCATTTTCCAAGCGTCTAGCTTATCACTGGCTACCTTAGGCCAGTGGTACAATCGAGTTTATGCCAAGATACAAGGACTGAGTCCACAGATTTGTGTTCTGAGCTGCGGTGTTTTTGTAAACTACAGTTTTCACATCTTTAAAATGGGAGTAATTGATAAATAAATGAACTGCCATTAGACTGAGAGCTCAATGTAAATCAAGGAGTGACACTAGTCCAAAAAAAGAATTTGTTCACAGGCTTTAAATTAAAAGAGGTTGTATCCTGAATTAGGGACAGCTAGATGGCACAGTGGATAGAGGGCCGGGCCTAGAGTCAGGAGTTCAAATCTGGCCTCAGACACTTTCGAGCTGTGTGACCCTGGGCAAGTCCCTTACCCCTGCCTGCTTCAGTTTCCTCACCTGTAAAATGAGCTGGTGACAAGTAACTCCAATATCTCCGCCAAGAAAATCCAAAATGATGTCACAAAGAGTCAAACGTGACCGAAGCAACTGAACAACAACAAAACCAGAATCAGGATTATGAGAACGTGGCCGTGTTGTCCTGGTCAAGTTTCATTGGGACTACTGTGTTCTAGGCAGGCATCACATTTTAAGACCAGCGACAAGCCGGAGGGCCAAACTGAGACCACGCCCGATGAGGATGTTCTGAAGAAACTCCAGAGATTCAGCTCAGAGAAGAAAAGGGGGAGAGGTGGAGGAATGGGCCTGGACACAAGAGTATCTGAAGAGCTATCGAGCAGATGAAAGAACTATCAGACCTGTTTTGTCCTGAGGACAGAACTAAAAGCATGGATAGGAGAGGTTGGAGGTAAAAAAAAGTCTCCATCTCTAAAGAGAACTCAGGGCCCTACCCATCCCTCCAGGCAACAGCTTCTACCTTCCCTCCTTCTCCCAGCCAAACTCCTAATCAAACCAACACCTCAACCACAGTTAGCTGTCCCCTACATACCAGGAAGGAGATGGAAGATACAAGAAAGAGAGACAGTGAGCGCACACCCACACACCCCCACACACAGCGCACAACGCAATGGGAAGAAAGCAATGGCGGGAAGAAGGGATGACAGCTGGGAGGCCGGGAGAGCGAGCCCTTCAGGTTAGAGAGGTGTTGGAGCTACACTCTGGAGCAGGGAGGCAGAGATGGGGAAGGAGCGCATTCCAGGAGTAAGGGACAATTCGTGGAGGCCTAGATGGAGGTGGAGTGAGAAGCGGAACAGAAGCTGATCTGGCTGAGCTGGAGGGCGCACCGAGGGCAGCGGCCGCTCACCGCTGTCCGCCTCACCTCCCTCTTCCTTCTCTCGGCAATGTAGCTTTGGCCCCCGGCTCACTGCCATGGTCCCCCGGACGCTGCTGACCGCTCCCTTCTCAACACACTCCCCCCTCGGTTTTTGGTCCCTGCTCTCATGATTCTTATCTTAGCTAGTGGGTCATTTCTGCCAGTGTCCTCCAAAGTGAACGTGCACCAGCCTGCGGAGGGGTACGCCAGGAGTGTACGCCAGGGTTTGCTCCTAGACCATCTCCTCTATATCGATCTTTTCTTAAGATCTCAATCAGCTCCCAGTTTCACCATCACAGCAAGGCACACGACCTCCACACCTACATACGCTCTCTTGGCTACAGGCGCATATGTCCCCAACTGCCAGCTAGCTTCTCCACCTAATGGCTAACGGCTCCCCCAACTCAACATGTCCAACACTGAACACCCCCACGCAAACCCCTCCTCCCACTTCCCTATTTTTGTCAAAAGCAATACTATTCTTCCAATCACCCTGGCAGGCAAGCTAGGAGTAATCCCTGACTCTTTGATCTTTCTCCCCGCACATCTTGTCCGCGCCTCCTTTTACTATGTGTCTTTTCCGTCCATCCTGCTTCTCTCCATTCCTCCCCAAAGTCCCCGGTCCAGGCACCCATTATTTCCCTCTCATCTGGACTACTGTACCTCCTTAACTGGCTGCCCTGCTTGAGTGACTCCACCCTGGTTCTAGGATAACACAAACTCCAGTTTGTCATTAAAGGCCCTCTCCAATCGGCCTCCAGCGTAGCTTTCTTTGCTGAGCACAATTACTGGGCCCCATCCATCCTGCCCTCTCTGCTGCTCCCTCTTTGAGAGGCGCTGGCCCCCATGCCACAAATGTTCTCCCTCTCCCAGACCCCTTCAGCTCCAGTGCCCCCTCCTTCAAGAGCCTTTTTAGGATTCCCTCTCCTTCCCCCTGCACCCCAGCCCAATCTCAGTCTATCTCTTTGGGATACATTCTGGATGTACTTATCCACAGACACAGCCTATTCCCCTAGTAGACTCCAAGCATCCTTTGGTCCAAACATTCTGGAAAGAAGTGTGGAATCTTGCTTATAAAAGGGACTAAAATGTTCATACCCTTTGACTCATCGATCCCACTGGCAGACAAATACTCCAAGAAGGTAAAAAACAAACCAAATAATATACAAACCATTCGTAACGGCCCTTTTTTGTGGCAGCAGAGAGGAAGTAACAAAGCATATGGGCATCAACTGGGGCACAGCTAAACAAATGCAGTAAACAAACGTCGTAGGCAAAAATTGGTCTAAAAAAAACCACCAAATACGAAGGTTCATATGAAATGATTGAGTAAAATAAGCAAAACCAAGAAAACAGTCCACACAAGACAAGGCACAAAGGAAATAATGTGAAAGCTCAGAAGATCTCCCTTCTTCCCTTCCCTGAAGAGGCGGGGGTTGCATATGTGGAATATTACATGCACGTGCTACTTGGCTGCACTGCCCTTGCGCCCCTCTTTTTTTTATTGTGATGGAATTGGAAAAATTGTGTGAAGCACACATCTTGTGACTCAATTCTGAACCTAGCTCAGTTCCCTTTCTATTCAGTTATGGGCCCAGTCCAATTTCTGTCTCTTCAGAAAACTTTATTCAATTACAGGAACTGTGAGAAAACTTTCCTGCATTGTTTGAACCTAGCCCTGCGTGGCTGGGAAGCTTGACCGCCTCTAAGCGCTGCTTCAAGGCCCTCACCTCGGGACCAGAAGCCCAGCTGGATCTCAAGAGTGATGCAAGCTTTCTCACAATTAGACAACTCGAGCAACCGCTAAGTCTTATCTGAAAACTAACCTCATCTGGGTCAGTCAGTTATTATGTCCCTGTTCTTTTCATCGAATATAGACGCTTGGGGGTGTGGACCACCACTTCTTTTTCAGATTTCAGAGAATCGTACCTGTTTGCTCTCCCTCCTCTAATCTCTCCTCCAATTAGAAAGCAGATTACCATATTGCGTGTCATCTTGGGGAGGGGGGAGGAGAGGGACAGGGAGAAAACTTAGACCTCAAAATCTTATGGAAGTGAATGTTGAAAACTAAAAATATTAACTAAAAGTTTAAAAAAAAAAAGAAATCAGATTACCTAATCTTGCATCCTGGTTTATATCCTGTTCATTGTTTTTTGGTTTTTTTTTTTAGCATATAAAAATCTGTTTCAGTGTGTATTCAGGGTCCAGTGCCAAGCTGAGGACGCCTGGTCCCAATATGTTATGCAATTGGCATGCATTGCTTAATAAATGGATAGGCTCGGAAGCCCGAACCTTTGTTTCCTCAGTCGTTTCAAATTTTACCCATCACAACTGTTACAAGGAATGAAGAGCTCAATGGAGAGGAGATAAAGAAAAATATATTCAGAAATTAAACTGATATAAAAAGAAAAGGTAGCAAAAAAAAAAAAAAAAGCTTTTTAAAATGTTTTAAAAGACTGCTCTTTGAGAGCTGACAGAGATTGTCTCACTTTTCTCTGTGTAGCCCTCATACCGGGCACAGTGCCTAACACATTTAAGGCACATGATGAACGTTTGCTGAATGATTTAAGAAAGAGCAAAAGGGGAAAAAAACCCGGTAGAGGAAAAGAGGAGAAAAGAAACTACCCAAGACTCATGGGACATTAGCAGCAATGGCCCAACAAAAGAGACAAAGACAGGAGAAGCAGCAATGCCCAGGAAGGGGAAGAGAGGAAAAACATCAAGGAGGAAAAAGTGGTTGACAGTGGCACAAACCACAGAGAGATCAATGAAGAAAACACCATCCAATTTAAAAATGACAAGATCAATAGTAAGCCAGAAAGGGCAGTTTGGTCGAGTGGTGAAGTCCCAGAAGTCAAAGCGGGTGAAGAAAAGTCAGGGAAATAATTTTTTTTCTAAGAGTTGGCTTTGAAATGGAGGGAAAAAAATATGTTAAGACTTTAAAAACAAGAGGGAACAGAGGGACAAGTGAAGGTTTCTTAAAGAAAGGAGGTAGAACATTCTTAGGCAAAGGAGGAAGAGAATAAAGATGAGAAAAAAGAAGCAACAGAAAAGGGCAGGCTCCAGAAGGAAAAAGGAGCTGACTGCCAGCTCACTCAAGGGCAAAAATACTGCTGGCCTGGCAAAACGGTACCTCTTCTTCCTGTGAGTCTGGTGCCAAAGTGGAAAGAATGGGAACCCAAAGTTCTAAGAACAAATGTTGAAAATTGTTTTTACATGCAAGTGGGAAATAAGATATATAGGCAATGGGGTATAGAAATCTATCCTGCCCTACAGGAAAATAGAAGAGGAAGGACATAAGAGAAGGGGGGAAGGTGATAGAAGGGAGGGCAGATTAGGGGAGGGAATATTCAGAATGCACACCATCTTGGGGTGGGGGAAGGGGAGAGATAGGGAGAAAATTTGTAACTCAAAATCTTTTGAAAGTGAATGTTGAAAACTAAAAATAAATAAAAGAGAAAAAAAGTGGAAAGAATGGGGGCGATGGACAGGGGTGTGTAGTACAGAATGCAAAAGAGGGTCCATCAATCAATAAATATTTATCAAGCACCTCCCATGTGCCAGGCACGGTGCTAAGTGTCAAATGCCACACCTAAAAACTCATCACTTCCTGTGTCCTCCTCAGCCATTCCCTGGTTCACTCACCACCCTGTTAAACAAGGACGGTGAGGATGGTGATGATGACAGCATGTATCCCTACAGCACTTTACAGATGTCATCTCATTTAATCATCACAAAAATCCTGTGAGGTTGGTGTTATCACTATCTCCATTTTAAAAGTGAGGAAACTAAGGCAAAGAAATATCTACATGACTGATCCAGGATCATCCAGCCAAGAAGTATGAGGGGCAGAATTCACACTCAACCCTTCCTGACTCCAAGTCAAGCATTGTATCCAATACACCACCAGCTGCTCCTGATGACATTAATAGCTCATGATCTGACACTGTGGCCCTCGGCCATACAGTATCTTTCCATGCCTGTACTGGATTCATAATTTCACTGGCACCTCCACTGATGCAATCCTGAACCAGTAACATGTAGTATGTTATTTAAGGTACATAAAAAGATGACTCCCTTGCGAACAAGAACCTGTTCATTCCCATTTTTCCAAAAAGCCCAAATCCAAGACAGAAGTGACTGATTTCATCAGCTCCAAGTTAAGTGCTCTGCCCAGGATCACACAGCTAATGCCAGAGGCTGCCTTTGAACCCAAGTCTCACTAATTCCAAAAGCAGCAATCTATCCACTAAGACTGGCTGCAATGCAGCATTACACCAACCAAGCTATGTAGCAAACCATTTATCTTGAGCAACAGCGAGTATAACTGAGTATCACCAAAGACTTTGCCAAGGCAGCATAATGAAATGTGAGTCACTACATATGCTCAAGCTTTATATGAATGAGATTCTAACAGAAAACATAAAATCTCATTTTGAAATATGCTCATTATCCATCCTAAATAAAGGATATAGCACTAACATAAAATTACTGTTGCTAAAAAGGAAAATCCAACATTTGGTTTATTAGAAGTGACAAAATGCATTAAGGATAGCAATAATTCACTAGTTAACCACTACCCAAATTGCATAAAAGAACGTTTACCTGAACACATCCGGAGTAAAATGGCCCATCCCAAGGAGAACCACCTAAGTTGTTCCCCTCACACCAACATGTCCATCTCAGAGGCAAAGAATAGAACGGCAAAGAGACTTTTAAATTTGTTCTATTGCAAACCCCCTCATTTTACAGAAAAGGAAAAATAAAGCTCATGAGATGACGTGATGGGCCCATGTTCATGCAGCTTAACACATCCAATGTGTCATTGGCTAGAATCCATTTGTGCACTGAGGTGCAGATGGAGCATTTCCTACCCCCCTTGATGGTCATGTTATTATTCAATATTGCCACTGAAGGCCCTGAAACACTGGCCTAAATATAACAGATTACGTACAAAGGAAAAACAGCAGCTTAAAGTTGTGCAATTCTGGCCTCTAAGTCCAATTTCCCTCAGGCGGACCCTACCTAGAGTCTTTCATCCCCAGAAAGAGAAAAGAGATGTCCCAGCTGAGATGATCACAAAATGCAAATTTCTGTCAAGTAGAATATCTTTCATGAGGAAACCAGAGATACCTTCTCACAAGGAAAAAAAAAATCCACAATTGAATCCAAGCGGGTTCCTAGAAGTGAAGCTAAGGCACGTCGGCACTGCCTACGGCCACAAGGCTGCTGCCCAACACACTCTTCCAAAGGAAGGCTCTTCTCTCCACCCTCAGCACCACGTACTTTGACCCATCCTCCCAGCACACACTCATTCTCATACTACTACTACTACTACTACTACTACTACTACAACTACCACCACTACTACTACTACAGCTGCTGCTGCTACTACTACTACTACTACTCCTACTCCTACAACTATTACTACAACTACAACAACTATCACTACTACTGCTGCTGCTGCTGCTGCTGCTACTACCATTTATATAGCATTTAGCACTGGGCTACACATTTTACAGATTTTATCTCATTTGATCTTCAAAACAATCGTGGAGGGTTATCCTCACTAGTTGAGGAAACTAAGGCACTGAGGCTAAGTTCTTTCATTCATTCAATAAACTGAAGTGTCTAATATGTGTGCCAGGCACTGTGCTAAGTGTTGGGAATAAAGAGGCAAAAGACAGTCCCTGCCCTCAAGAAGCACACACTCTAATAAGGAGAGGAATACACTAGAATTAAGAGGGGTTAGAGAAGGCTTCGAGGAATAGGTAGGATTTTACCCGGGACTTAAAGGAAGTTGGGAAGGTCAGGAGGTAGGACTGAGGAAGAGAATTCCAGGGATGAGAGCCAGAGCCAAGAGCTGAAAGATGGAGGGTCTTGTGTGTGGAACGTCCAGGAGGCCAGCGCCACTGGATCAAAGAGTACATGGAGTAAAGTGTAAGAAGCCTAGGAAGTCAGGAGATGGCTAGGTCACAAAGGGCTCTTGATGGCAAACAGCACTTTGGATTTGAACCTGTGGGTGATAGGGAGCCACTGGAGTTGATGGAATAGGGGAGTGAAACAGCTGGACCTGTGTTTTAGGAAAACCCCTTTGGTGGTTGAGTGGAGGATGCACTTGAGTGGGAAGACATTTGGTGCAGGCAGACCCAGCCAGTGCAACAATCCAGGTGATGAGGACCTGGGGGACGGGGGAGGGGGATTGTCAGGACAGAAGGGGACGTATTCCAGAGATGTTACAAAGGTGAAATGGACAGGCCCTGATTGGCCCGGGTCACACAGCTATCGAATATCTGAGGCTGGATTTGAACTCAGGTCTTCCTGACTCTATCCCTGCACCAAATCACCTGGATATTTACTCCCCACCCACCCCCCTTTTTAGTTTACATTAATTAGGGATTTTTTTAAGCCATTCCATAATTACCATCATCACAGGAACATCACCTCCGAGACGAGACATACAGCTTTTGGTCCTTCCTATTGAACTACTCTAGTTCTGAACCGCCTTAAGCCACAGATCCCTCTAACCACCCGCAGTTATAGGAAAATATTCAACAATGGTGCAAACTCTTAGTGCCTCTACCACCTTCTCCGTTAGTCATTTTTGAAGGGCTTCCCATTAAATCAAGAAGCAGGGGTGCCAAGGGACTGACTCTGGAACAAGTTATTCCAGGGAACATGTCACCTCCCAAGAGACCACATGTATTTTAACTCAGGTCATTAAGTTTCCAAAGTGAAACAATGAAGGATGGACTTTGCTCACTGGTGACTGAATAACAGCTGAAAACAAAAGCCCAAGCCCAACCGCCATGCTGCTATTACTCCAATTCACACAGGCAGAGAAGGCCAGGTACAGGGAAGATCAGGAGAGATTCTCAGGCAGGTACTGCATTTACCTCTCCCCAGCAGGACAAATGAACAGAGAAAGGTGCCCTGTTATAAATGATGGAGGAGGAATACAGAGACTAGATATATCTGGGAATTATCAGATGGAAATTTAGTGTCTCATTTGGTTCCACTTCCACTGAGAGGCAGAACACAGCCTCAAGAAATCACCACTACACGTGGTCCTCTATGGGCCATTTCATCGATCATAATGCAGATTTTATTTGAAATTTTCTAAGTCACATCATGCAAAAAAACATTTAGGTTAAAAACACCCGTACCTGTGGGAGTGCAGTATTGAGCTGTCTCTGCAAGGAATCTCTTTCGTGGCCAACCTCATGCAACTTCCCCTGCGTCAAGGCAAGCGTTTCTTGAGTCTCTCTGAGCGTGTCTAGAAGACGATCTCTTTCTTCCAACATGGAGACCATTAATTGTTCAAAATGTGAATCAGCATCTGGCTGTAAAGGGGAACCAGAACCATGGCTCCCACCTCCTCCTGGGGGAATTTCGGCCTCACTGATGGTTGGCATCACCTCGCACATCATCTTGAAATAAAAATTCAGATCATAATCATTAAATGCAATCTTGGAGTACAGAAGCAATTTAGAACAATGCACAAACTCAATATATCACCACAAATTACAATGAAAAAACACACTTTATTTCTGGCCTTCGTAAGGGTAATGCTGTCTCTAAGTGCTACCCAAGCATAATGTGAACTGGAAAAATCAGAACATGTACCAGACATCTAAAGGCCAAGAGCTCTAAGTGAATGAACACAGAAAAGACTCTGGCATGTGCTAAAGCTTGGTCATCACCTTTCATTAAAAATAATAATAATAAAAAAATTTTTTAAAGGAAATCTGGTGACTTCTTAAAAAGCAGCATTTTTTCTTTGTTGCTGCTTTTTTTAAAAATGGTCTTTTATGACCTCATTTTCCTAGTTCCTGGTTAAAAAAAAAAATACAACCCACAAAATATTCCTGGCACCCCATCACCTTTCAAGAAGCCAGTAGGAACAATTAATCAATAGAATGCACAAATGCTAATCAAGGCTAATACAGGAATATGTATGGGCAACTCCTGGCCAGGACAGGTAGAGCCCCAAGTTCTTGCACTGGGCTTGGTGAGTACAACAAAAGGAAGCTAAATTATTCAATAGCTGGGCGAGCACTGGGCTCCAGTAGCCACTCAGCCTTACTCATGGGAAAGAGCTGCGACACCTGCTAGCGTAGAAATAGTCTACCAACACGGCCAGTGAAAACCTGGACAGAATGAAAACGAATGGCAAGATTCCATGAGAATACTTCTCAAATACATTAAAGGGATGAGAAAATATGACTTTTAAGCAAGGTTTGAGGGTGGTTTGTGGAAAGCCGGGAAATCATGGCTCCTCTAGCCCAGGGCTTCTTGACCTCTGCTGTGCCACAGACCCCACGAACACTGTGCAGCCCTTCTTAGAACAAGGTTTTTAAATTCGTTAAATAAACTACAGAGGAAACCAATTATGCTGAAATACAGTGATCAAAACATACATTTTAAAAGTTCCCAGACTCCTGTTTTAGACCATCCAGTTCCTGAAGGTAGCTTTGGTCCAAGAGAAATTTCCAAAGTTCACAATAGTAAGTGATCGGTTTTCCCCCCTTGTCCATTTCACACAATACCCTAAAACAGTCTTAATGGCCACTCTAACTGGAGGCAAGCCTTCAGCTGTATAAATATGACGTGATGAGAGGACCACATTTATCAGTCACTCAATGAACATTTATTAAGCGCCCACTACGTTCCAGGCACCATACAGAAAAATGAACTTCTAGCTGACCCATCGGTACCAGGAAACGGCAGAAAGGTAAAAGCAAAACTATCCCCACTCCCAGCTCAGCGATGACAGGTCCTTATTCCTGGCTGGGGCGCTAGGAAGAGTGGGAACCGCACGGAAGGACCAGAAAAGGATCATCTGGATTCCTGAACAGGAGCAGAATTAGTCGGGATGGCTCCAAAGCCCTCCCCGGGGACCCTGCCCGTCTCACGTGCCTTGCCCACCATCGGGCAGCTACCGATGCTGCCCGATTTAAAATCAAACACTTCGGCGATGTCAAGGCAGCGTAGCACAGGTCTCCGGGAACGCAGCAGGCACTTAATGAATGCGGACTGATCGGCTGCAGCGCCGATCGCAGCACTCCAAAGGGGAGGGATTGCGGGGGCCGATCCCCGCTTGGCTCGACCCCTCCGTGCCTCAGTTTCCCTGCGTGGTTTGCCAAGGCACTCTCGAGGGTACTGGCGAATCGGGCCGGCCCGGGGCCTCCTGCGGGCACAGATGGCCTTGCAGGCTGCCTCCGGCTGACCGCCCGCCCCAGGGGCTGGGAGCCTCAGTTTCCCCAGCTATCCCAGCAGCGGGTGGGCCCCCGGGGCTTTCTAGTCCGCCCTGGGACTCAGTTTCCCCCTCTGAAGAACGCGAGAGGTCTGTGCTGGAGCCCAGGATCTGGAGCACCCAGGGAAGCCTCCCGGGGAGGGGGACGGACCCCGCTCGGGACCAGGTCCGAGCTGGCATCCCGGCCACGACGGGGTGCTCCCTTCCTGCCGGGGTCCCGGGGCTCCCTCCCCGCCGCCGCCCGTCACTCACCTTGGCTCAGGGCCCGAGCCGGCGCCGGCGCCCAGGCGGAGCCCCCGAGGGGAGCCGAGGCCGCACGGGGCTGAGGAGGCTCGGCGGCCAGGCCGGAGCCCGGGCCCGCTGCCCCGACCCCCGACTCCCGAGGCAGGCCGGCCCGCCCGCCCGCCTGTCCTCCTGCCCGCCTGCCCGCCGCGGCCTGACCCAGGAGCGGCGACAAGGAGGCGGCAGCGGCGGCGGCGGCGGCGGCGGCGGCTGAGGAGGAGGAGCGGCGGGAGCGGGCCGGGCCGGGCCGGGACGCGCGTCAGCCGCGTCATCCGCGCGTCATCCGCCGCGGCGGCGACGTCCTCGCGTCAGCGCCGCTGCGTCGGCGCGCGGACGTCCACGGCTGCGTGCGGACGTGGGTTTGCGTGCGCGCGCCTACGCGCGCGCCTCCCCCTCGGCTCCCTGGGAGAGCCAAAGGGGAGGAGCCCGAGGCTCCCAGGGATTTGCGCGTGCGCGGAACTACCCAGGTGTGCTCTGGGCCTGAACCCCCGGGGATGCTAAGAGGATGTGCGCCTGCGCCTGCGCAAAATGACTCACGCTCGCTTTGGGAAAGGAGAGGGAGAGGGAGGCTCTGGGACACCCGGACTATGCGCCTGCGCGGAACGACCGCGGCGCGCTGTGCCACAGGAGAGGAGAGGTTCCTGGGGCGTCTGCCGATGTGCGCGTGCGCTAGCAAATTTCACAGTCTGCTCTGAGGGAGGGGGGAAGAGGAGGGAGTAAAAAGCCAGATGGAGACCAGGAGAGGAAAAGATACGAAAACAAAGGATTTAAGATAATAAGAAAAAGGAAAATGGAGGAAATTAGAGGGAGAGAGAAGGAAAGAGAAAAAAAGAAAGGAGGAAGAGAGACGCAAAGCGGGAGACAAGGAGAGGAAGGCATGAGAGAGAGGCAAAAAGGAGGAGAAATGGGGAGAGAAAGGTGGAGACCGAGGAGAAAAAGAAAGAAAAAGAGACAGGCAAAGAGGGAGAGGAGGGAAAGAGAAGAGAGACCGAGAGCAAGGACTGAGACTGGGAAGGAAGGAAGGAGACAGGGAGAAAGGAAGGAGGAGGACGAGGAGAAGCAGAGGCAGCAGGGCAGATGGAGAGGGAAAGAGGAGGAAGAAAGGAAGGAAGGAGAAACAGGAAGAAGCTGGGCCTGAAAAGGCTTCTGGAAAGAGGCAAAAGGGAGAAACAAGGAAAGGAAGGAGAGGAAGGAACGAGAACAGAGAGAGGGAAAAAGAATCAGTGAATAGATTCACCATTTGATCAAAAGGCTACTGGAAAGCCCCTGCCCTCAAGGAACTGGTGCCATATGTGCACTTTTCTGTTTCGGTCGGTTAACAAAGCAAATCCAGCATTAACTCCGATTTATAGGGGAAGAACAAAGTGGTAGCAGAATTCAAAGCCTGCTCTCCGACCTCTCCGCTAGAGATCCTAGTGGAGGGAGGGAAGGAGGGAGAGATCAGAGGAGGGAGGGAGGACAAGGATGGTTGTTGATGTTAGAGCTTTTCACTCTGCTTTCTGATCCGTGACTGGACGCCCTCGAGACACGTCCCAGCCCAGTTCTGACGCTCAGTCTGTCTTCTGCCTCTCCCAAAGGGTAGCTCAGGACTCCCTTCTGGCCTGATGAGAGGGAATGAAAGATGAAACACCTAAAGTCATAGAATTGGGAGGGTTCTTACAGGCCCTGCAGCCAGGCCCCAATTAGTGTGAACAGTAAACCCCCTTGAACAAGTCCTCTGTTTTCAAATTTACACTAAATGTGATAATTATGCAAACTATGGTAAATGGTTCCAAAGGAAACATGCAGGACCACTTAAAGGGACTCATAATAATCAGAAGCTGACTTGCTCATGGTACTCAGGACAAACCTTGAGCTATAAGCACTGCTCCACACTACGTACCCTATCTACCCCCACACTAAGGAGAATTAAAAATTAGGTTAAGCCCCCAACCCACTGCCTTTCATTCCTGTCTGATTATAGTGGGACTCCGCTAGAGAAACCTCACCTGGGGGGGGGGGGGAAGCCTTAGCTAATTCCACTATGTAAATCATAGTATCATGGACAGAGCTGGGATACATATAGGATTTACAGATAGGAAAACTGAGGCCCAGAAAGGAGAAAGGATTTACACAGTGTCAGTCACACCAAAGGCCCTGTCTTTGTCTGGCTATTTCCTGGTACTTGTCTCACTCTTCCTTCTGATATGGGAGGCATGGACGGAAAGAGTCCTGATTCCGATCCTGCCTCATGTTTAATGCTGCTGTGATCTGGAGTAAGTCACCACCTCCCCCGGCTTCAGCGTCTTCCTTTTTAAAATGAAAAGTTTGGATTAGGTGGCTTCTGAGACCCTCCTCGAGCTTTTGGTTGGATCTGCTACCCCACAACTCTATGGTCCCAAGCTCCACTTCCTGCTCTCCCGTTACTGTAAGATCCTGAAGGGCAGAGCCCAGCATCCTATTTGTATTGGCAGTGGAAGGTGCTAGCACCTTGCTGCCTGCACACAGCAGGTGCTTGGTAAATGTCTGTTAATAGATGAATTTAGTAAATAGCAAAGCCAGGTCTCTGGATTTCCAAACTAGTTCTCTTCCCACTACAGAGCAATCTGGGTATTGCTTGGGGGTAGTCTAATGCAGTTCAATCTAGTCAATCAATCAATCAATCACCTTTCATTTAACACCTTCGGTTTGCCTGCCACTCTAAGCTAAAGGAGATACCAAAGGAGGAAAAAGAAAGCTCCCTGCCCTCAGGCAGCTCACAATCTAGTGAGATAAACAACTATTAAATGCCTACAACGCTGCCAAGTTCAAGGCACTTGAGAATACAAATTAAAAAAAAAAAGTCTTTCCCCCTAAGGAGTTTACACTCCACTTGGAGTTAGGAGGACAACTTTGTAACAAAATAATGAAATACTAAAGACAACATAGTTTCCTGAACAGCACCGAGGGGAGGGGAGTGGGCTCAGCAAAGGTCTCCGGTCAAAAACAGGCATCTGAGCTGATCCTGCAAAGAGGCCAAGGTGAGTAGGGAGCACAATGGCAGAAGGGGGATGGGGGGGTGGGGTCGATGAGGAGACACAGCCTCCTGGCCCTGCATAGGCATGAACATAGGAGAGGGAACGTTGAGCACAAGGCTCAGTTTGACCTGACCACAAGTGTGTGAACAATAGCAATATGAGATGATGTCCGAAAGGCGTCAGGGCCACGTTGGTGAATGCCAGGGTGAAGATTTTGTAGTTTATCCTGGAGACAACGGGAAGCCACTGATGATTTTTGATTGGGGGATGTTGGTGATCTGGTCAAATCTGTGACAGGAATATTAGCTTAGGTGCTATTTTGGAGGATGGAGAGGGTGGAGATTAGAAGGCAGGTGACCCATGAAGTGGTTGTAATCTTCTCAATGAGAGATGCTACGGGCCTGAACTGTCTAGTGGTGATGGGAATGATGGGGTGAGATGTTGAGGAAAGAGGACTGCCCAGACTTTACAACTGATTGGATGAAGAAGTGGGTTGAGTCAAGGAGGACTCCAAGGTGGCACCCCTGGGTGATTGGAAGGATGGAAAGGGGAGGAGAGAGGGGCTTCTCGGAAATACAATCGTTCTATTTTGAACGTGTCACAAATGAGATGCTGATGAGACGTCAGATGTAAATGTGTATCAGGCAGACTGGAGTTAAGACAGCTTAGGGCTGGGTATATAAATTTGGGATTCCTCTGAATAGAGATTTCAGCAGAACTCTCTGGGAGCCCAGGGAAGAGGCTGATTCGTATAAGCGACTAGAGAGCCAGTCTTCAAGTCAGGAAGACCTAAGTTCAAATTCTACCTCTGACAGATGTTAACTGTGAGACCCTAGGCTAGTCACTTAACCTCTCAGTGCCTCATGGCAATTCTAACTATTAGCTGTGGAGAAGGTGCCACCCTAAATGTGTGGACTAAGTTTCTTCACTTGGAATTTCCCTACCTGCAGAGATGAAACCATTGTCCTTTCTCTTTGGGAGCTGATGGGCTTTTAAGGAGAATGTTGAGAGAACAGGAATCCCAGGACAGAGGCTTATGGGATACCCATGTTTAAAGGGATAGAGCCAGGTGATGGTCCTTCAAAGGAGAAGGAAGAGCATGTCGTTTCTTGTTGTCCCCTGTTAGATTGTGAGCTCCTAGAGGGCAGGGATTATCTTTGGCCTTTTTCTGTATCCCTAGGGCTCAGCATAGTGCCCGTAGCAGGCAATTAATAAATGTTTATAGATTGATAATTTTGTAGTCAGACAGATAGGAGAGTCAAGACGGAATAATATTACTTAAGCCAAAGGAGAACAGGAATCAGGAAGGGGTGAATGACTGTCAAAAGCTGCAAGAAAGTAAAAAAAAGGGATGAAGGGAGCTGATGTGGGGAGGTGGGGAGGGGGGTGAGCATTGAATTTAGCAGTTGAGATCCTTGAGAGATAAGGAAAAGGAGAGAAAAGAGATAAAGAGAAAAGGAGGAGGAGGGAGACAGAGACAGAGAGAAGAGGAAGGGAGGGGAGGAGAGAAGAGGAAAGAGGGAAGTTTCAGTCAAGTGGTATGGTCAGAAACTAAGCTACAAGTGGTCGGAGGAGTGAGTGGGCAGCGAGGTTGAAGGGGTGCACAGTACAGACATTTGTTCCGTTAGAAGTTTGACCGAAATAGAAGATTTAGGCTGATAGCTAGAAGACCCGAAAGGAGCATTAATACTTGTGGGAGGGCTTTAGCTGCACACTGGGGTACCCAAGACTGAAAAGCAATTTAGTCCCTGCCCTCAAGGAGTTCACACTTTGGAAAGGAGATGAGAAGATGAGGTATCTCAGCCGGCTAACTCTCCTGGGACCCTCAATCCAGAACCTGAGGTGGAAGGGAGAAACTCCCTGAGGGAGAAACTGCTTAAAACCACCTAGCCTCATTAAGTCTTATCACTTTTACTAAGCACTTGCCTCCCTTTGGGAAAGGGATAAGCATTATGGTGATGCATCCAAAACAAAAGTCTTCCCCTCCCCCCTTACCCTCCTCTTCCCCCTCACCCTCCTCTTCCTCCTTAACCTCCCCTACTCTGCACCTTCCTCCCAGGCCATCAGGTACACCTGGGAGTCATCCTGGACGCCTCACCGTCTCTCACGCCCCCTATCCAAGATGGTGCCAAGGCCTGTCAATTTCACCTTTGCAACATCTCTCAAATGCTCTCCCTTCTCTCCTGGGACGTTGCTCCAACCCTCATACAGGCCCTCATCACCTCTTATGGATTAGTGCAATAGCCGATGGGGAGGAGGAAGTCTTGCCCGCCTCAGGTCTCTTGCCCCTCCCTCCTCTAATTCAGCCACTAAAGTGATTTTCCTAAAATGCCGGTCTGACCAAGTCTCTTCCTTACTCAATAAACTCCAGTGGTTTCCTGTCGCCTCCAGGATCAAATACAAAATGCCCTGTTTGGCCTTCAAAGTCCTTCCTAACTGCCTCTCCTACCTTTCCAGTACTCCCTGCCACATTCTCTTCCATCCAGTGCCTTCTGAATGTCCCACAAAGAACACCCTCCACCTCTTGGATCCAGGCATTTTCCCTTGCTGTCCTCAGTGCCTGGAATGCTCTCCCTCCAACTCCGCCTCCGACTTTCCTGGCTTCCTTTAAGTCCCAGCTAAAACCCTATCTGCTACAGGAAGGCGTCCCAATGCCTCTTAATTCTAGTGTCTTCCTTCTCTAATTTATTTTTTATCCTGGGGGACAGCTAGGTGGTGCAGTGGGTAGAGCACTGGGCTTGGAGTCAGGAAGACTCATCTTCCTGAGTTCAGATCCAGCCTCAGATACTTACTAGCTCTGTGACCCTGGGCAAGTCACTTCACCCTGTTTGCCTCAGTTTCCTCAGCTGTAAAATGAACTGGAGGAGGAAATGGCAAACCATTCCAGTATCTCTGCCAAGAAAACCTCAAATGGGATCACAAAGAGTTGGACAAGACTGAACAACAATTTATCCTGTATGTAACTTATTCCTGGATATGTTTGCTTGCTGTCACAATATATTATGAGCTCCCTGAGGGCAGGGGCTTCTTTTGCCTCTTTTTGCTCAGCACAGTGCCTGGTACATAGGAAATGCTTAATATATGTATATTGATTGATTAATTCCATGAGGGAAAGGGAAAGGGAATAAACCTACTACGTGCCAAGCGCTTTTGTTGCAAATATGACCTCATTTGTTCGCCCGTCCTCCTGGATACTCTCTTCTCTCTAGTCTTTTAGGATTCCACGCTCTCCTCCTACTCACCTGACCACTCCTTCTTCAGTGTCCTTTGCTGGATCTTTCTCCATGTCATGCCCCCTAACCAGAGGTATACTTCCCGCTTCTGTCCTGGGCCTTCTTCTCTTCCCCCTCTCCACCATGTCACTTGGTGATCTCATCAGTTCAATTACCACGTTTAAACTGATGATCCTCAAATCGACCTTTGCTGCCCCGGCCTCTCTGGTGACCTCCAAATTCACATCTCCTAGTACATTTCTAACATCTCGAACTGGATGTCCAACAGACAGCTTAACATCCAAAATGAAATTCAGTGTCTTTTCTCCTAGATCCTTCCCCCTCCTACCTTCTCATCCTCCCAGTCCCCCAAGCTCCCAACCTAGGAGTTATTCTGGACTCTTTACTCACCTCCCAGCTCCAATATGGTACCAAAGCCTGTGAATTTCACCTTTGCAACAGATCTCAAATGTATCCCTTTCTCCCCTCTGACACTGCCACCACCTCACACCTGGACTATGGCAACAGCTGCTGGGGGAATCTACCTGCCTCTCCCCACTCCAGTCCATTAAATGGGATTTTCCTAAAATGCAAGTTTAACCCTGTCCCCCACCCCCACTCAATAAACTCTAGTGGTTCCCTTTCACCTCCAGGATCAAATACAAAATGCTCTGTTTAGCATTCGAAGCCCTTCCTAACCTGTTCCCCGTCCTACCTTCCCAGTCTCCTTATACTTCGTTGCCCAATGTGTTCACTCTGATCCAGTGACACTGGCCTCCTGGCTGTTCTCAGAACAGGACATTTCACCTCTTGGATCTAGGCATTTCCTCTGACTACCTCCCATGCCTGGAAGGCTCGCCCTGCTAAGCTCCACCTGGGCCTTCCCTGGATTTCTTAAAATCCTATCTTCTACAGGAAGCGCCTCCCAACTGCTCTGGACTCCACAGTCTTCCCTGGGTTGATTATTTACTGTTTATCCTGTGTATAGTGTGCTTGTATATATTTATTTACTTCGTCTCCCCATTAGATTGGGAGCTCCCAGAGGGCAGGAACGGTCCTTTGTCTCTTTTTATATTTCAGCACTTAGCACATTATGAATAAATGTTTACTATTAACTTTTTAATAAACAGAAAAAAAATCACCAAAACTGCCCTAGACAGCAAGATTAATGAATGCACAGATATACAGACAGATGAACAGTTAGAAACATTTTTGTTTTGATACTTCTGTTAAGGATGTGAAATAAGCCATCATTCATTCCTTCCACAAACATTGATAAATACCTCCTATTAGCAAGCTGTGCTAGTCACCAGATAAGAGGGAAAGTTTAGCTCTGATCCAGTTGCCTTCCCTCATGGAACTCACAGTCTAATGGAGAGCTAGGAAACATGTACAAATGGCAACGTCAGCGAGCCTTGAGGCCTGGGTTGGATCATCCACTAATACCTGAGCATATATGCGTGCATATTCTATCCTGCCAGATCCCATGTGCCTTGGGGCTCCATGCCATCATCCCCCTCCGTCCCTCTGATCAGAAGCCATGAACTCCAAGGCTGAGAGTTTAGACAGGGAGCTTGGCTTGGACATCTCTTTTCTCGCCTGGGTGTGTGACCCAGTAAATCTCCTGTGCCCCCAAGCTCCTCTTTGGCACAGTCTGTCTTTCCTTTTTCTATACTTGTATCCTTAGTGCTTAGCCCCTCTGTGGGAGGGCTGCCGAGCCCTCCTCCGGGCTGTTCATGCACCTTTGGTGTCCACCTTCACCAATTCTCATCTGTGGCTCCCAGAAGCACTTCCAAGTCCAGTGGCCACACCCTGGTAGAAACCATCTTGGCAGAAAGGCTAAACTGGGTTGAGGGTAACCAATAGGCCTCCAGCCCATTGGTGAGTTAAGGGGGTGTCTACCCCAAATATATGAAGACTTCCCCAGTGAGCAGATAAGAACAATTTGTTCCAATGGCCAGGAAGGTGGCTGAAGCAGGCACTGTGGAGTATTTTGAGCTTGGTCAGACATCAGAGATGCCAATGCATCCTGGGCCATCACTTGTCATCTTGATTTTTGTCTTGCCGCTGGACTTTGCTGACTGGAAAAGAAAGTGAGACTGATGACTTCATGCAACTCTGCCTCACTTAAACCCGATTCATGCATGAATCAAGATATCATCCCATAATATCATTGGTTCTCTTCAAAAATTAAGGACAAACAACATGAAGTAACACTTACATTCCTTGTTTCAGTCATATCCAACTCTTTGTGATCCCATTTGGAATTTTCTTGACAGCGATACTGGAGTGGTTTGCCATTTCCTTCTCCAGTTCATTTTACAGCTGAGGAAACTGAGGCAAACAGGGTGAAGTGACTTGTCTAGGGTCCCAGAGCTAGTAAGTGTCTGAAGATGGATTTGAACTCAAAAAGATGAGTCTTCCTGTAGTCAGGATCAGCACTCTACCCACAACACCACCTAGCCACCCCTAGCTAAGGTTTACCCCTCTCCATTAGGAGGGACCAAGGAAGTTGCTTTTATTCTGAAAGTCTTATTTCCCTAGACCAGAAATACTTAATGTGTGTCCAACCTGGCAGTATTGGGGGGAGGGGGAAAGTTGTATGCCCTTTCCCTGCGCGCGCGCACGCACACACACACACACACACACACACACACACACACACTTCCTTCAGCTCTCATACTGGCTCTCCTCCTCTCCTCAAGGGTGGTCCAGACATCAGATTCTATATTTCAGTGCCTTTCATGAGACAGTGTGGATGTATAACCTCCTTGGTACATGTACACCTTCCACCCATGTCTAAGGTTCCTCTAGTTCTAAATCTAGACTCCTAAAGTCCTAGAAGTTAGCTCCCAAATTCATTGCCCAGTAACCAACCTGGTAATGAACCTCTCCAAGCTTAGCCAAGCTGGTCCTCAGATAGCTGACACCCACATTGAGAGGATGGCCACTGTAGAGAGGATGTGTGGGGAACTAAGAGCCCCGGCCAGCTTTCTCCCACTTCCCCCCATGCTGCCACTGCCCAGTGAGTAGGTGCCTGGGGAGTTGTTCTCAGCTTTCTGATAGTGAACAAGCGTCCAGCATGTCCTATGTACGCACATGAAACCAGCAGTGCACTGGTAAATGTTTAACAGCCAGCAAGCGGTTGGGGTTTTTTAACATAAATTTGTGACTGAGCTCCTGGACATTTTCAATGTGTCCCTCAGAAGGAACTGTTATCTTTTAAGACGTTAGTTAGCTTTTAATCTTGTTGTGGGGTGAAGCAGACTTTTTTTTTTTTTTGAGTGGACACTCTTAGCCACACTATAATCCAAAGACTTTCCTCCTCAGAAGGCTTAAATAGAGCTGAGGGGAGAAGCTGCTCTGAGATCCTCCTCAACAAACATTTATTAAGCCTATTATGTCCTGGCCTGGCTAAGAGCTAGGGATAAAAGACAAGAAAGAAATAGTCCCTGCCCTGAGGGAGACAAAATCAAAACAGATTCCTTAAAAAGGCTTTCTCTCTCTCTCCCTCTCCCTCTCTCTCAGCACCCCACAGTGCCTGCTTCAGCTGCCTTCACATTGTTCCACCATTCGGCTAGGGGACGTCTTCACATGCTTGGGGTAGACACCCCCCCTAACTCACTGTTGGGCTGGAGGCCTGTTGGTTACCCTCAACCTGGTTTAGCCCATCTGCCTGGACAGGGTGTAGCCACTGCACATGCCATGGCTTCTTGGAGCCATAGGTAAGAGTTACAGGGGAGAGTTGGGTGAAGGTGGACACCAAAGGTCGATGAGCAGCCCTCACACAAGAGGGGTTCATCTACTCTGAACACTCCATGCACAGTACAATAAGGTACGATAAAGCTGTCAGGGAGGGGCTGTCATCACTATTTATAGAAAAAAATGAAACTGAGTCTGAGAGAGAGTAGGTAACTTGGCCAGGGTACCATTGCTAGGAAATGTCTGAGGTAGGATGCGAACTCGTTGAGTTCCTGGCTCCAAATCCAGCTCCCTCTTTGACACATTTGAAGAGATGTCATTGGGGGGGGGGGGGGGGGGGGGGGGGGGGGGGGAGGAAGGGTTGACTATTTGCCAGAAGTGTATCCACCTAATATCATCAGCCTAGAGAAGGAAAGGATCCTTGAGGTCTTCTAATCCCGTTGCCTCATTTGATAGCTGAGGAAGCCAAGGCCCTAGGAGTGAAGTGATCCACTCAAGGTCATGCAGAAAGAAGTCAGTGGTGAGTCTTGACTTGAACCCAGACCTTCTAAGGCCACACATGTCCCCGTTTTCACTGCCCTATGTTGCCATCACTAAGATAGCTGTTTGAGGGCAGAGCCTGGTTGGGTTTGGGGGGTGGGGGAAGGGGCTGTTCTTTGTATCATCCCCAGTGTCTAGTACTTTGTCTAGAACATAAGAATGTAGTAAATGTTTATGAAATTGAATTCAATGAGTGTAATGAAACTTTCCTCATTTAAGAAATGAGCAGAAATCCAAATGCACAGAGTGGCTGAGCCTGAAGAGGAGAGGCATCTGCGCCGTGCTCTGGGGAGCTGCACCAGCTGACTTCATTCATAGAAAGGAGAGGAGCCATGCAGTCTGGGTTGGGGGTAGGCTCTGGTATGTGCTCCCTGCTAAAAATCCCCCCCACCCCCATACTCAAGCCCTTGAAAGCCCTATTTATAGTGGGCAATTGTTCTGCACTTTAGGATTGAACTGAACCTGAACACCTGAAAGCTATTTATGTGGAGTATGGCATTCCCAAGCATACCTAAAGTCGCTACAAATTTTAGCAAAGCCTTTTTACCATAGAGAAAAGAAGGAGGGGAAGTACAGGGTCTCTACATATAATCTCAACTCAAGGGAAAATCATGTGCACCAGGAATAGAAGTCCAAGTTGGAGGGGGAGGGGAAAGGAGTGGCAAGCAGGCAAGGCAGTCTACAGCCCCTCAGTGCCCCTTGAACCCCCACCCCTGAGCTACCTATCTACTTGTTGCTTCTCATTCACATTGGAAATTATAGAAGTAGCATCATTCTACCTAACATGGTCAAGCTAGAGCTGAAAAGTTTGAGGGAGGAAATAGTTCAAAAGCCCATCTTAGGATCCCAGATTTAGGACTAGAAGAGATCTTTGAGGTCACTTAGTCCAGCCCACTCATATTACAGAGAAAGAAGCTGCAAAACAGAGAGAGGACTTTGCCAAGGATGACCAGGCACTGAGAAGCAACACTTGGATTGGAACCCAGGAACTCTCTCTACTTCTCTGTCCACTGTACTGGGCAGCTGGCCTCGTGCTTCTCGGGATTTTACACATTCCTCCAATGAATCCTGCCCTCTCACGCTTGAAACTAGTAAAGAAATGTTCAATAGTGAGTTAATGAGCGTTCGATAATGTGTAGTATGTATGGCATGTATGGTTGTTTCCGTCCTCCCAAGCACTGGCAGCCATCTGATTTCTCTTTTCCTACACCTCTGTTCTCCCCCCATCCCATATGCTAGCTTTGAACCCCACACTCAGGCAACCAAGTCCTCCCCCCATCCTGGCATTTTGAATTTAGCTGTACCCCATCAGAAGGGCCGTCGCTGAGTCTCATGGACCCTGTATTGAGATTCTTAAGTGAGACTGAAAGTAGTGCGGTATGAGCAAGACATGAGCCAAATCTAAGCTTTAAGTAATTTTTAATTTAAACAATTACTTAAATAAATAAGTTTTAACTCTGGAAGTAGACTGAACATGAGAAATGGAAAATACTGAATCTAATCTAACAATTAACTGCTGGGCCCAAAGGACTAGGGCACTGTGTCCTCTCCCTCTCTGCTCTGCCCCACGAAGAGGTCAGGTTCAGTCTTGGTGGCCCCTGACCACCAAAAAGAAGGCTCAATGTAACTCATTAATCAACTATGGGACAGATATTTTTTTTCCTGTACAGAAAAGAAATGCTTGGTATAAAAGGTCCTCACTAGCCCGTATGGACAAGATTTTAGCAGTTAGCAATTTAGAATTTATAACTAGTGTTAAATTTTACTTTGAGGCTCAGTCTTAAAACCATAAAAACATCAAACATTTGGCGGCACTGCTGAATCAACACCTGACGTTTCACTGTTTCCTTGCTAAGTCTGCATTTTCTAGTGAGCCAGGCCAGGCCTTGGGCTCATTCTCTTGTTGGTGGCCATCTTCCCTTGCCACAACTAGTCTTCACCAGATGATGGACCCAGGATCTCCATCTTCTCAATTTTACTAAGTTGACACCTAAAAAAGACACGTCCATCTTATGATCTCCATTCAGTCACCTATGATAAGGCAAAGAAACAGAGCAAAAGAGGCAGCATAGGCCCAGATCAGGCCATATTAGCTGGGTCCTCTACTCTAGTGGTCATGTGGTAGTGGTTACCATGCTCCTAGGATGGGTGGAAGGCTAAGACTAGAGCCTTCTCTTCAGGGATAGACCCAAACAGTCCTGATAATCCATAGCTAGGAAGAAGGGTGAGGTCACAGACAGGTGACTTCCTTTGAAAGATCCCCGGTACCAGTGGCCAATCAGGGATTGCTTCATCCTCCCTGTCATTCCAGAGTCCTTCAGTGCCAGTTGGAAGCATTGTCAGTACTCCACACCCACAGTCTCTCACCTTTGCCAAGAACGTACATTGCCTCTACTCTTCTACAGAGCTCACACAACTTTCAGTTTGGGTTTTCGGGGTGTGAGGTTGTGCTTTCCACTTACATTGTCGCAGTCGCTGTGTGTATTTGTTTTCCTGGGTCTGCTTCCTTCATTCAATGCCATTCAACATTGACAATTTCCATCTTTTACCAATTTTCTAGGTAGGAAGTGAAACCTCCAAATTGTTTTGATTTACATTTTTCTTTTGATTAATGATTTAGAAAAATCTTTCATCTGGTTGATAAGAGTTTAAAATTCTTTGAGAACAATTTGTTTGTATTCTTTGCCTGTGGGGAATGGCTCTTGGTCTTATATATTTATGTTCTCTGTATCTCTTGGACATCACAGATAATGGATGCAAATATTTTATTTTTTCCCCAATTGTTAGCCATCTTCTTCTGGCTCCATTGCTCTTAATCATGTAAACACTTTTTCGACTTCATGTACTCAAAATTCTCTATTTTATCTTATGTGATCTTCTATGTCCCTTGTTTGGTTACAATCCTTCCCCTAACCACAGTCATGGTAAGTACCTGATCTGTTCTGTTTTGATTTTTTTTATATTCAGGTTTCATATCTATTACAAGCATATTGGGGTAATAACATCCCTTGTTACAGGTTGAATTGCTTCCTACCTTTACATCCTATGTAAATGTAAGCTGTTATTAATATTATTATAATTATTATTATTATTGTTATTATTGTCCAAATTCTTCCTTTGGGATGAGTACAATTGTAAAAGTCCTATTTCTGGTTCTTGAGAGTTTGAGAGGAAATACAGATGAAGCTCTCTTGTCTCCCCTGAATCAAAGGCTATGGGATAAAATTACAGTAACCACATGTCTGGGATTTTTAGGACTGCCCAGATTTCAAGAGAAGCAAGTCTGCTTTTAGGGAGGCTTTGGAGCAGAGACATCTTTGGTCAATCCAATATTCCCTGATCTTGGCCTCAGAGAATATGGTTTAATGAATTGACTCTCCCTTTCCAGACATATTTTCCAGGGCACTCAGATGGTATTTTGGTCCTAAACATAGCAAGTACTTTCAATTCAATCCACCAAGCTTATTAGTAACTGCCTTCTTTATGCCAGGTGCTGTGTTCTAGGTATCTGAAATACAAAGACAATAGTCAAACAATCCCATCTTTCTAGGGTCTTACCTTTGGAGGCAAGTGTTGTGCTGTGGGAAGAGCATTAGGTTTGGGGGTGAAGGGACCTGGGTTCTAATCCTAGCTGCCTTTGGTGAAGCTACTTTGCTTTTCTTGGCCTGTTTCGTCATAGATAAAATTAGAGGGTTGCACTAATTGGCCGTCCTAGAACGGTCCTTCCCTGCTCTAGATTGGGGATCCTTTGAACCTTGGCTGTCCTCTTGTTTATCTCATCCTACTGGGAGGCATATAATGTGGAAACAGAGAAACCAGTCCGTGATTGTTCCAGGAGGAAGAAGATAGCATGGATAGCGCTGGGCATCCAGAAAGCCTGCCTGTAAGAGGAGGCCATCAAGCTGTGCTTGGAAGGGTTCTATGAGGTGGAAGTGAGCAAGGAGGGCATTGAGGCATGTGCAGAGGCAAAGACTAGGCAGGTGGCACGTCACAAGTGATGAGCAGGACAGCTGGACTGGATAAAGAACTCGTGAAAGGAGACAAAGTGACATAAGCCTGAAAGTATAGATGGAAATCAAAGTATGGAGGGTTTTAAATGCCTCATGGAGGATAGTGTGTGTGTGTGTGTGTGTGTGTGTGTGTGTGTATATTTTAACTTGAGACAATAGGAAACCAGTGAAGATTCTTGAGAAGGGGAGTGATATGGTCACAGTTGTGCCTGGAGAAGATTCTTTTGGCAGCTATGCAAAGGACAGTTTGGAAAGGAGAGACTGGAAGCCAAGAGGCCACTGAGGAGGCTATGCCTCTAGCAGGGCAATAGTGAGAAGGCTTAATTAAACTAGAAAGGTGGCTATGTAGGTGAAGGGAGGGGAGATCTGAGAGAGGTTGTGGAGGAAGAATTGATGGGACTTTCCCACCTCGGTGCCTTTGCTTCTACCAACAGCTCCCAACATGTCAGTCACAGACTCCTGGAAGGGTAGAACATCGTGGCAAGGGGTCTTTGAAGCTGCAAAGGCAAAGTATTGTCACTTGCACTTTTATTTAGCTTCATCCAAACGTGCAGCTTTCCGCAGACAGCTTGGGTTGCTAGTTTTATATGACTGTTGTTTCATATGTGCCTAGGTCAGCTAGGTGGTACAGTGGGTAGAATGGAGTCAGGACGACCTAAGTTCAAATCCAGTCTCAGACGCTTACAAGCTGGGTTACACTGGGCAAGTCACTTCATCTCTCTCAGCCTCAGTTTCTTCATCTGTAAAATGGGGATCATAGCAGCATCTGCGTCCCAAGGTTGTCATGAGGTTAAAATGTGATAACATACATACAGCACTTTGTGCGGTACAACAATGCTGGCTCTTCTCAGTCTGAAAAATATAAATGTAGGTGATGCCACTGAAGTCATCAAACCTTTTTAGTAGTATGTATTTCCTCCCTATGGGAGTCTCAGAAATGAATTCAGTGGGTCCTTATTTTAAGAAAGAGTTGGCGTCTCCTAGTTCTCAGCATTCACCCTCCCAGGAAAGCTGTCTCCTCTCCTTTCTGCCTGTGAAAATCCAAGCCATCCTTCCAGGGCTAGCTCCGGGCTTGTCTCTTGCTCTTTGAAGTCTGCCCTGGCCAGGCCAGGCCACGCTGAGCTCTCCATCCGCCTCTGGTTTGAGCCTCATCTTTAGTACCTCATTAATGATACAAGGCAGGCCTCGATATCGTTCTCTAGGCACGTGGGCATCTCCGTAGCTAGCTGAAACTCTCCTTGAGAGTTTAGTCTTGATTGCAGAATATCAGATGTCCAAGGGGCCTCAGAGGTCACTTTGCCTAGCTCCTCTCTCCTCTGTACATCATTGCCAAGTGGGCACACCAGCTCTCCTGGAGAGGACAGTCAGTCTCCCAAGACAGCTCACTCTACTTTTATTACGATTCAATTGTTAGCAAAGTCCTTATTCTGAGTCAAAATCGGTCTCCATGAATCTTCCATGAAGGGTGGTGTGGAGGCCTTTCTAGTGAATGCTTTTGCCCAAAGACCCCTTTTTAACTAACCGAAGCCCCCAAAGTGCTGAACACGGGATGAGCTGCATCCAAATGCTAACAGTTGAGGATTTCGTCCTGTTGTTGGGTCCCTGAAAGCCACTGAGGCTTGTCTGGGGGTTTGTACCGCACAAACCCAGATAAGCCAACCCAGCTCTCTGGCTTTGATTCCTCCTGGCTCCTGCACCGTGCAAGGAGGAGCTGGTGCTGTGCTCTAGAACATACAGATTCTCAGCTTCTGCTTTGTTCCAAGGCCAGTGACACTCTTACCCGTGTGAGTCATGGCTTAAAAGAGCCTGTGACAGAGAAAGTTCCAAGCAGGGCTCACACAGATGAATACTTCCTTGGCAGGAACCTGATGCCAAAGAAGTCGGAGGCTAGCAAACTTCTCTTGATTTCTCTTTGCCTTGATATGTCCCCACCCTGCAGTAAAACTCTGGGGAAGTGTTGGAAACAGAGCTTAGGTGTGGCTCATGTCTGGGCTGTCCTCAAAATGTGGGAAATGAGGTCCCTTCTAGAAAAAGATCCTCAAGGTACAATATGGGTATTGGGCAGAGAACAGCTGCTTATTTTTGCCACCTCAGAAAGTACCTAAGACAAAAAAAGATTCAGAGGCACACATGAGGAAATGCAGAAGACTCCAAACCCTCAGTCAGCTCGTTGTATCTAATGTGCTCCTCCTGGAAGGCAAAGGCCCTTTGGGGGGGCCAGCTGAGTAGGTATTTGGATTTCTTCTTCAGTCCTGCATCACCTGCCTAAGTCACAAGGCCCAGCTCCACCGGCCGTGCTGGGGCTTTGTCCACTGCGGCATCCTCCAGACAGTGGGGTTCTCAGGAAGTCCCCTCCCTAGGCAGTTATGAGGGAGCTGACATGCTGGCAATGTCCATTCCTCAGGATCACTCACCTATGCTCAAATGAGAGGGCAAAGCAGAAGAGAGCAGCCTAGTCAAGTCAAGGCAACAAGTATTTACTAAGCACCTACTATGTGCCAAGCACCCAGTCACATCGAGGCAAGAAGTGTCCCCCCCACCGCCCCTGCTTCTTCCTCTCTTCCTTCCCCTCTCTTGTTAGAATCCCAAGGAGGAGAGAAGGCTAGAAAAGAGTCCCTGCAGAGAAGGGCGTCCAAAGGGGAGCTGACGAGGAAGGTCTTGTGACCACTAACTTGCACCCCATCTGATTGTTACCCCTGGGCTCATGGAGTTACCATTGGTAGGGACCTGAGCAATTGTCTACATTGTACAGAGAGGGATTTGGTGATTTGTGGGTATTCAAACTTCGATCAGAGACCTCACAGGCCATAGAGGCTGACCCCGTGTTTCACAGATGCAGACAAGAAAATTGGCTTGCCTAAAGTCCAACAGCCATTAAGCTTCTAAGGCAGGATTTGAACCCACATCTTCCAGAGCCTTACTCTCTGGGCCATGCCGGCTCTCTATTTTGACTCCAGTGCTAGGCTCACAGATTTTTTTTTTTTATTCTGATTTTGTGAAGTAGAATTTTGAGTGTGTCAAGTAGAATTTTAAATGTGACTTTCCATGAATGGTGCAGTTATGAGACTACTCAAAAGAAGCAAAGCTTGGGGTGCCAGGGGGCTCCTCCTAACACACAGCAGATGATTGAGCTTGTTCACAGATGCTCCAAGAAAGGAAAGGAGGTAAGGGCTTGGGGAGGGAGCCCAGTGAATTCTGCTCTTGCCAACTTTCTGTTTCAACAGGGATATAACTGAAGGAGAGACTATCAGGGGATCAGGGGGTCAGAGATTTAGACCTGGAAGACACCTTTGAGACCATCTCATTCCACAGCCTTATTTTACAGAGAAAGAACCAAGGTCCAGAGAGTAGAAGGGACTGGCCCAGGGGCACACAGTGACTGACACATCAAACCCAGCTCCTCTAACTCCAAATCTCTTTCCACTGCCCTGTTATGCTTTCTGGGGATATTTAAAAAGGAAAAAAAAGTATTCTGAATGGCTTGGCCTGCTGGGAATAAAAGCTTCATAAATGCTCCCAGTAAGGGAATCTGGAGAGAAGAGTGACAGTTAAGAAAGCTAGCATTGGGTGGTTTCTGTGCAGGGAGTGACAGACTGGCTCTGGTTTCTTTCTTTTTCTCTGTCTTGGCTTGGCACAACTGCTTGGCCCCCAAGGCCTCATTTGGATTCTTAGCAACAGCAGCTCAGCCTCCTCTGATGTTCCCTGGGCATCCCCTCAGGGCCTGAGGCTGCCTTTCCTTCTGTTCTGAGTGCACAGAGCCTGCTCACAGCAATCATTCCGCAGCAGGGCCTGTTTCTTCACCCTTAGGAACCAACTGCCTGGCACTGAGCTCCCCGAATTGTGCTTCTAAGAGAAGTGGACATGAGGGCTTTCTCAGAAGCCAGTCTTGGCAAGGGATGAATTCATCTTGACTGGTGGCAATCATTTGCCCATTAACACTTTGAGGGTGATTCATTTCAAGGGAATCGTTTAGGTCCTTTTGGTCCCTGACATCTGCTTCTGGCTGACTGTGTCAGTGATAGCCTCTATCCTGCCTGGAGGCAGTGTGAAGCATTGGAAAGAACCTGAGATCTGGTAGCTGAGGACCTGAGTTAGAATCCTGCCTCTTCTATCAGTGTGGCCCTTTTTAGGTCTCAGTTTCCTTACCTGGAAAATAAAAGCATCAGCCTGAATGTGCTGTCAGGTCCCTGTGAGCTCCAAATCAATGGATCTGTGGAGACTTGTTGTCCTGGTAAATGTTCTATACTGGGCATTGCAGCAGATGTTTTCCTTAAAGTAAACTGAGTTACAAAGAGATATCAGGTTGCACCTGCTCTCAGTCTCCAAGGGGCAATCTTGAATCTAATATAATCCAATCCAACAAGCATTTATTAAACATTTGCTGGTGCCAGGCACAATACTGGGGATCCCCAGGCAAAAATTCAAAAGGCCCTGCCCTCCAGGAGCTCTGGGGGCTGGGAGCCACGTGTACATAAGGAAGTAAATACAGAGTATACAGGAGGCGTTACAAAGTATATGTGAGGCAATACATAGTAATTTCTTTTTTTTTTTTCATTTTATTTTGTTTTCCTTAATAGTACCTTATTTTTCCAATGACATGTAAAGGTAGTTTTCAACGTCTATTTTTGTAAGATTTTGAGTTCCAAATTTTTTCGCCTTCCCTTTTCTCCCCCCTCCCCAAGACAGCAAGCAATCTGGTACAAGTTATACTTGCGAAATCAGATACATAGTAATACCAAGAGGGAAACAGCGCAAATCACTGAGGGAACGAGGAAAGGCTTCGAGTAGGAGCCAGCAGCCTTCGAACTGTGATTCCAAAGAAGCCGGGAATGCTCAGAGTTTAAAATGAGGAGAATCTCTGCCAGTATGAGGAGGGTTCAATCTCATCCTTAGAGTATGCTCAGATTGGCCCTTCCCGGCAGGTTGTGCTGGGCATACTTGCCTCATTCTCATACAGGGAACTGAAGCTTGTTGAAACCACTCCTGGCAGTGAGGGACTGTGGGCTGGTGCTATGTGGCTGCCCAGGAGTCTTCTGGTTGGCTGGAGAGCCAGAACACAGTTTGAACATGTCCAGCCTCAGAATCCCTCAGCTTCTCTTGTACCTTCCTTCCCTTTAGAGAGTGGGTAACCACTAGTGGGAGCTGCTGGGTGGGGGAGAGAAGCAGTGCTGACCTATGTTACCCCCACCTCAGCCCTCAGGTGTCCATGAGCATGGTGCCTCCCCCTCCCCCCCATTTATTGCTTCCTGATATTACGCCAAGGAGTATCCTGAGGGGGGTGGCATCCAGTGGACCAGCACAATTGGGAGCTCCATCAAAGCCATCAGATGGTCACCAGAACCAATAGACAAGCAACCAAGTCTGATAGGGAGCTGGCACGACATCCACCCATATGCTTGATGTAGACTAGCTGTAGATTGACCCTTCAATCAAGACACCCCAGTGAGGAGTCAGCCCTGCTGAGCAGGGGGAGTGACTTGTCCCTTACTGAGAAGCAAATTTGGTGTGGACTCTGTGAGGGGGAAAGGAATTCCCAGAGCCAGGAGTCACAAGGGTCCCCGGAGCCCATGTTGCCTAACTTTGTGCTCCAAGCTGCCAGAGAGATTGTGTATTGTGGTGGGGAGGGGGGTTGTGAGAGAGAGCTCCCCAGACTGAGGGGGAAGGTTTGGTACCAAACACTTTAGACTGGAGACCCAGAGACCTGGTGAAAACAAGAGAAAAGGGCTCCCTGGCACCCAGGGTGCTTTTGGACCCACTGTTCTTGCTCCGTCCTCTCAGGAAAGGCCTTTGGGTGGTAGAATGGTTAGCGAATTGGTCTTAGAGTCAGGAAGACTCCAGTGCAAATTCTGTCTCAGACATTTATCAGCTGTGTGAGCTGGGCAAGTCATCTGACTTCTCTGTGCCTCAGTTTCCTCATCTCTAAAATGAGAGAATTGGATTCAATGGGTTCTAGGATCCATTTTATCTCTAAATTGACGATCCTAGGTCTTGTGAAAGCTCATTACAAATGCTTGATTGCTGTACAAGAGCACGTAAGACGGGAGCTCAGGGCTGACAGTATTATAAGCTACAACCGTTCGTAGTTACATAAGAGGAACAGCCAGTAGTCCTGTTTGACTAAAATGGAAAGGAATAGGAAATAAGACTGTGTTCAAGGGAACAAGACGCTCCCACAGTTCAGTGGAACTACCACTTCCCTCTTTGTTCTGAGAAGCCATTGTTGAAAAGGAGAAAATGAAAATTCTGACCTTGAAGATAGACACCTGTGTTTCTAATCTCTCCACTTCCCAACCCCAGGTTGTAATTGGGGCCTGCTTGGATCTTTGGAAAGAGGAGGAGAAGCCACACCTATACTCCTCCCTGCACACCTGCCTGTGTGGCCCTGAGCTTTGATGATTTTATGGTGTTTCTTTACACAACTGTTCTTTCTTCAGTCCCCGCTGAAAGTTTCTGCGTGACCTGTCAGAACCAGGTGTTTCGTTGATCACAATGCCTCCTTTTCTAACCCATTAGTTGTAGGATAGACTAGCATAAACCAGTACATAATCATAGTAAAGATTTATGTAACATTTTAAGGTTTAAGAAATACTTTACAAATGTTATCTCGTTTAATCCTCACAACAAGACTGGGAAATAGGTGCTATTATTATCTGTTTTACAGATGAGGAAACTGAGGCAGACAGAGGCTAAGCAACTGGACTAGGGTCACAAAGCTGCTGGTGCATTGGATTGGGAGTCTGAGACACTGGGTTCAAATCTTCCTGCTACTATTTTTCCTAGCTTAGGCAAGTCTCTCCCCATCTCAGGGACTCAGTTTTTTCCTCTGTAAATGTGTAAAAGTGCTAGGTGAAGGGTAGAGAGCCATGGACTGGGGTCTGCAACACCTGAATATTCCAATATTCTCTCAGTCTGAATCATCATCTATAAAATGGGGATATTAATATTCTTGGCATTTACTTCACAGAGTTAAGGGGAGGTCAGATGAAATAATGCGTGTTAAGGGCCTTACAGATCCTAAAGCATCATCATCATATCTGACGTTCCTTCCAGTCTAAAGTCCATGCACCTGTAGACACTGCTCTGCCCCCCCCCCACTCTCTCTCTAGATCCAAAGACACAGGAGTCCTAGGGCCTGTCTTCCTGGAGCTATTTACACCCTAGCTGTCTGCCATTGGGGCTGTTCTCTTCCCCCTCATTTTTTTCTGTCCCATGATTCTGAGTGAGGTTGTCTAATTGTCTGAGTGATCTAGTCAACTGAGAGTCCTTTATTAAAAGTCCTTTAGCAATGCAGTCATGTGAAACGTGCCTGACTTCTCCGCCTAAAACTATTCTGGGTTGGGATGGTTTGTTTCTCTTAAAAGAAATGGGTGTGGGGATCGAGAACTTGGCTCTCTTCTCCACCACCGAGTTCTCTGGCTCAAAGCCAGCACATGAGTCTATTTCAGCTACTTTATTAGTGCTTTCAAAGAATGTTGTTGGGTTTTTAAAACACCCAACAGGCTTGTTGTTGTGTTGGTTTTCTTTTGTTTGGCTGCGCGAGCTGATTCTGGACTCCACGTGCTATTTTGTGAAATCCTATAATGAGATTCAGGTGACTTGGCCCTATGGTCCTGGAAATTCCAGGGGTTCTTCATCTGGGGCTCAGGTCCACGGACATGCTTCAAGGATTCTGGGACTTGGATGGGGGAAAATGACATCTTTATTTTCACTCATCTCTAACTGAAGTTTAACCTTTCCTTCACATATTTTAAAACGTAATTGTGAGTCTGAAGGCTTTCCCAAACTGGCAAAGGAGTCCATGACAAAAATAATGGTTAAAGCCCTCATCTTAGAGGAAAAGTTTTCCTGGAGACATGGTCACTCAATGCAATAGAAGCCTCAGATGGCAGAGAATCAGAGCACCTTGGAGTCAGAGCAGACTTCAGGGGATACCTCACCCAGCTCTTAGTGATGTTAGACTCTCCCCTAAGGACCTTCCTGTGAGGTCACTTGGCCTCCAGGGATGGGAAAGTCACCATCTTTTGAGGCAGCCCTTTCCAGGGTGGAATTGCTCTCACTTTTAGGGATTTCTTACTTTCAGCTGAAACCTTCCTCTCTCTAATACCTACTTATAGCCTTATAGTTCTCTACTCTTGGGACCAATTGGAATCCTTCTAATCCCTTTTCCCCATTATAATTTTTTGACTATCTGACCTTGGTGATCATTTTCCCCTTCCATTTTTGCTTTTCTAAGCTAACCGGACCTAGTTCCTTCAAACACTACATGTATGGTGTGGTTTCTAGGCTTCTCACTACCCTGATTGCTCTGCCTGGGCATGGCCTAGCCTGTCCATCCTTTGATGCTCAGATGCTTCCATAGCTCTGTGCTCTGATTGATGACCCAAGCTTGCAGCTCTGAACCCATTCACATTCTCCTGTCCTCTCTAATTTTGTCCAGGACCTTCTACCTGTCCTCCAGGGAGGGTCAGCCCAACCCTCTGGAGGCCATCTCTAAGCTCTAAACATTGATTTTGGTGCAACGATTAAGTCACCCAAATTGTCATCTTTCCCTCTTGCTCTACAAATTGCCCACTTCCTCTGCTGGTCCAACACGCCCATGAAGGTATTGTTCAGACCACCTGTTGTAAGCAGGTTATTGTTGGCAGCGTGCTACAGCCTGATTTCCCTCATCATTAGCCTTTAGTCACCCACTTCAGAGAGCATGGTGTTCTATGATTCGAGACAAGGTAGCATCCCTGGAAGACACTGGTGTTACAAAGGCAGGTTTTTGCACTGCGATGCAGCCTGTAGTTCTTGAAAGAACCGAACAATTTCCCACGTACAACTTAACCTATTCTCTACCAATTCTGGGCCCAGGTCATCGTCCACTTGCTGCATCTGTTCCAAAATTGCTATGCCAAAGGGCTTACTCACTGGGCCACCCTGCCAGTCTCCTGTCATCGTCTCACTAATATTCATTCTTCATCTACTTAGATCTTCCTCTGAGGATTGCTAAATTCCAGAGGCAGTGTAGTGTAGTGGTTAGAGGGCTGAATTGTCTTTGGAATCAGACTTTAGCTCAAATTCTGCCTTTGGCACATACTAGCTGTGTGGTCAAGTAAGTAATTTTCAGTGACCCAGATGATTCTCCAGAACTATGAAATATAGATCAGTTTCTAATCTGCACCAGTGGAGAAAGTGTATGACTTTGGAGAAATCACAAGCCAGGATCAAAATAAAATAAAACAAAACAGGAGCATTTATATAGCACCTTAAGGTTTGGAAAGTGCTTTGCAATTGTCTTATTTTACAGATGAGGAAATCAGCAGATAATCAGATTTATTCATGCTTTCAAAACAATATATTTTTAAAAATACTCAACAGATTTTTTTGGTTGTTCTGTTTTGTTTCATGTGGCTGTGTGAGCTGATTCTGGGCTCTCATGGTGCTACTTTGTAAAGTAAGGTTCAGGTGACTTGCCCTATGTTCCGGGAAATTTCCCTTAAAGCAGGGATTTTTCACTTGGGATTCAGGTTCATAGACATGACCTGGAGTAGTTAAGTGACTTTCCCAGGGTCACAGAGTTAGAGTAAGTGTACCAGGCAGGATCTGAACTCCTGACTCCAGGCCCATTGCATCTGTCAAGATACTGCAGAGTTCTGAGGCATGGTACAATTACAGCTAGATCCAGATTAGTGGTGATAATGAATCCTTTGAAGTGGTTGGATGTCTTTGAATTCCCCCTCTTGGAAGTTATAATTATGTAAAATATGGTCTTTAGTTCCAACCCAATGGAACGAGGCAATGCCTATTCCAATAACCGGACCATGTCGGGGTAATTTATCACTTGCACTAACAGAATCTAGTTGTAGTACACTATTGGCTGCAAACACATTTCTGGGAGGTTCTCACCATCTGGGAGGAATTGTTCTTGCGCTTGGGTTCTATCTTAGACATCCTCCAGGACAGTAACATGAGCATATTGCAACTGCCCAGTTTGGGCTTCCTGTGGTCATCTGGGAAGACTGAACAAAGTTATTCCCGTAGTAGCATCTGTCAAGGAATCTTGCATTATTTTAACTGGTACAGGGGAGACAACTTGTTGGAGGAGAAAGCCCAGAGGCTGTGTTATGCTCAACAAAGTGAAATGCTTTTTTAACAAGTACTAATAAATGAAAAAGTCCAGTGGGATCTTGTATTCTCTGCCTCTGCCACTGAAGATGTGCTGAACCGGGCAAATCCTTCACTGAAACCTGCTGCCTCTTTTTCCATTTTTCTCAGACACTTCAACATGTGTGCACTCTCTTCTCATAAGGATTTCGCAGAAGAGAAGTCAGCACAGGCATTGAGAGTGGCAAATGTGTTCTCGGTTGCCCTTTCTGGATTGTGGCATTCTGGGGATTTCATTTTCTGTCTTTTTGGAATCTTCATCTCTTTGTCATACCATGAAAACTGGCTCTTGAGTGTTTTAAGAGGTATTCAACCTGTAGTACCAATTTCTCCAAGTATTTATTTGGTCTGGTCCAGAAACTCTTCCCAACTGCATCTTCTGTAAAATGTGAGCTTGGACCAGATGTTTTGCCAATGAGTTTATTGCGTAAACTACTGGAACCCTAAACTGAGTCATCTCTCTGCCCAGCAAGGAAATTAAATGTTTGCTATCTGAGGTGGTTTCTGGGTTCTTTTGGCCTTTTCATCATGGTTACCACCTTACATTTGATTAAATTTCTTTAAGAAATGATGAGACCAGGATTGTAGAATTGAGAGCTGGGTGGAACCTTGGAGATTATGTAGTTTAACCCTTTCATCTTAAAGATGACGAAATTGAGGTCCAGCTAAGCTAAGCGATAAAGTCAATGTCTTTGCTTTTATCCACTTCGTATTTTTCAGAGTCAACAATTTGTTTAGAGAAGTTGGGGTGTGGCAGCCATAATTGCACACAGTGTTTTCTCATCTTCAATCTTTCTTTTAATTTCACGTTGATTTGGATCTTTGTTCTTGCTCTTTAATGGTCTGATTGCACAAGAGGAGCTGCTTCTGAAATGATTCTCATGTCTGTAACCCATCATTTCCTGTCTATTAAGATAGGGTCAATTTCTTTTTCTGTTTTCTTTTGATGCTATTTTGGGCGTGGCTGTGTCCAGAGCTTCCTAGTTCTCTTTTTAAAGACAGTGATTGTCCTACCCAGGTAGGAGGCATCCAAGTAACCTGCAAGGCATTGGGCTCTTCTGTTTCTAAATCCTTCACTATATTTTCCATCCTATTTTTCATAAATCTTTCCTCTGCCCACGTGGAAGTCATCGAGCATCAGAGAGCATGCTGACTCCATTTGGTGGATCCTAGAAAATTTTTCTTAAAAAAAAAAAAGTTTTATTGGTGCTTTTTCCATGTTGTTTTAAAAATCACTGTCACTTCCCATGACCTCTCCCTTACCCCACAGAGAACTCTCCCTTTCAACAAAGAAAACTGGTTAGCCAACATATGACTGGCAGGGTATACCACATTCATCACCTGTTGTCCTCCACCCCTCTACCAGAGGGAGGGAAGTATTTTTTGTTACCAGTTCTCTGGAATCCAGATTGGTCATTACATTGATCTGAATTCTGAAGCCTTTTAGAATCTTCCTTTTACACTGATTTTCACTATGTTTTCATCTCTTTGATTAGCTTATCAAACCTTCATACATTTCTTTTTGAATTTCTTATATTCATGATTTGCTAGAGATAATTTTGTTCATTGATCTTCTGATGACTCATACCAAGCATAGGGGTGAGGAGAGAAGAAGAAGGGAATGAGTATTTATATAGCACCTACTATGTACCAAGTACTGTGCTAAGTGTTTTACGAACATTATCCGGGAAGTAGGTGCTATTACTATGTCCATTTTGCAGATGAGGAAACTGAGGCAAACAGAGCCTCAGTTTGTCACCAGGGTGACAAAGCTGGTAAGTGTCTGTGACTGGATCTGAACTCAGGTCTTCCTGACTCCAGGCCCAGCACTCTATCTGTTGTACCACTTAGTTGCATGGGAGATGTCTGTTCACCACACGTCTCCCATTTCCACAAGGATGCTCAGCGTGAGTTCAAATAGAAGAGGGATTCCTTACAGCTGACCAGGTCCTCCAGATGCTCCTGATTACAGATGACTTTGTGCTACTTGGACCATCAGCTGTATAACTATAGAGATATATACATGTACTTATCTAGAGAGATATGCCTGGAATGGACGCTGCAGAGAGAAGATGAGCTGGCCAGGATTGATCAAGAAGAAAAGGGACTGGATTGCTTTTGAGAAACTGCCTATTACCTTCTGTGACACTTCTCAATCTTATAACCATCTTTTTTTAAGAGCCTATATTCTGCTAGTGATTCCACATGGCAATGAATGATGAGACACGATGATTTCCAAAGCATCAAAATATGGAAAGATATGTAGTGAGTATGTGCAGACTGCAGTATACTAGCAAGGAGTACTTGCACATGTAAGTGGTATCTTCAAAGATACAGCTCATGACATAAGGTGACAGGCCAGTCATTTAAAGCAAGCGATGAGAGATGAACAGCCTGCATGATTTATGAAATGTTCAAAGACCCAGAGAGGGGCTTCCTCACCTCTTTTAGGCCATAGAGTCTGGAAAAGCTCATGGACTCCTTCTCAGAATTATGTTTTTAAATAATTGAAGGAAATTCTAAATTTCAGTTAGAGATCAGCAAAAACAAATATGCATTTTCCCATCCAACTTCATGGACCCCTTAACATTGATCCACATACCCCTTGGGAGTTGATGGACTCCAGTTAAGAACCCCTGAGTTAGAAGAAGGCCTGTAGCATATTGGTTAGATCTTTTGTGGAGTAGAACGTAGCACCGGTGAGGGCAGGGACCTTTTTTTCATATTTTCCCATGTTCATTTATCCCTTCTGTTCACAGATGTGAATATATTAGGAGTCTGAAATGAATGTTTATTGAATTGAATTGGTATTTATGAGAGGACAGAGATAAGAACCACATTGTCATTAGTTTATAACTTACATCACACTGATAAAGTCACAGTGTTGAACTAGGAAAGCAGCATCCACAATCTTCGTTGGGCTCAGCGTCCTGTAGCATACCCCCACAACGAATGTTCCTTTTCTTCCTTTCTCCTGAAGTTCTCACCTGTTCTTTTCTCTTGGATTTAGGGCATTAGGGGACTGAACTGTGGGGACAACAATCAGTGGCAATAGGGAGTGGCCCTGAGGCATTATTAGCACCAGGCACTTGCCTCTTTCCCATCCTATGTTGGCTTGTAGGTGGCAGCTAAAAGGAGAGAGAGGAAGACCTTCTGGACAGAGGTTTGTTAGGCAGACCTATTCTACCCTTCCTGCAAAGCTGTTTGTTTAGCAAGAAGGGATGGCAAGCTGGGGAGACCTCTTGGTGGCGTGGCAGGATGTCTGTGGTTTGTGGGTGCTACCTAGTTCCCCTGTGTTATGTGGGTTTTCTGGAAAGTGTTGTGAGCTGCCCGCAGTCTGGGGCACAGAGATCACCAGTTTGTTGTCAATGAGTCTATTCATTTATTAATTTATTTATTTGGCTAGCCAATGGGATAAAGTGACTTGCCCAGGGTCCCGCAGTTAGTAAGTGTTAAGTGTCTGAGGTCCGATTTGAACTCAGGTCCTCCTGACTCCAGGGCTGGTGCTCTATCTACTGCGCCACCTAGCTGCCCCTCAATGAGTCTGCGTGGTCAAGTCAGCACCAGCTCTGTTCTTGAGAATCCCTTCTTATCCCTTCCCTATTCCCTCGAGCCTGCCTCCATCAGAGGGTAGAGGGAACCTCTTTTGACTTCTCCAAGAACATCCAGCTTATAAGCCATGAAGCCCAAACTGGAAATCAGTTCTTCAAACTTCTGTAGCCAGTAGGGCCCCACATGTAACGAGAAGGGCGCGCACATATTGAGACCTGTCAATGTACGGCTAGAACGGAGGTTGAATCAATATCCTTAGCTTCTTCTTCAAGGGAGACTTTCATTCCCACCAGGAGAGGCAGGAAGTTGGAGCCAGAGACCACTCTGCTCTCCTCAGAGAGAGGGGCTACTGGGATGAAACTGTATCTGCTCCCTTAAATATCATTAATCAGGGCAATGCGATTGGGTTCAATGTAACTTCTGATCGCTGTCATTATTATTTGTGGGGAAGGAGGAGGCCCCAGGCTCTATATCCAAGGCTTGACTCCTTTCCCACCAAATACCAGTTCGACAATGAATACACAGAGTGAATAGAAAAGACAACCCATTTATACAACTCAGTAGCAAAACAGCATTCAGAGAAGGTCTAAATAGGAGAATACGGACCAGACTCTACCGAGTAAAGGAGCTCTCTCATTGGGTGGGAGATAACTTGGCTCAGCCAAGAGAAACTCTAGTGTAACAAGATGGGGATAAGGACATCCCCACTCATGCTGGCTTCTTTCCAGAGCCTTCTCTTCCAGCAACCTGAAGTGGGGATTGGCCTGGTCCATCTTCCCATCTTCCTCTCCCACCAGCCCGACCCCACCCCTTATGCAGGCCAGGGCATTCATCTCCATCAAAAAGGAGAGAGTCCCTTACCACAGGGCTTTGGGACAGGAGTGGCACCTTTTTTTTTTTTTGCTTGTTTCTCTGCTGTCTCCTAGTACTCGTGGTAAGCCGGGTGGGGTTGGGGTGGGGGGAGCTAATGTGTCTTAATAACTGTCTCATGAGTCATCCAGCCTTTTCTCAGAAATACATACAGGTGTGCATCCCTGAGATCTTTTCTACCTTGACAGCCTATGCCTTAAGGTGAATTTCTGTAAATAAAATCCCATTTTCTCATTGACTTCTGGTACTACAAAGGACGTCTTTAATCTCCTAATCACACAAAAGAAAGAAGCAAACTTGAGGGAGGGCCATCATTAAATGGAAAACATTTTTAAAAAGAAATAGTCCAGGGGCAGCTAGGTGGTGCAGTAGATAAGAGCTCTGGCCTTGGAGACAGGAGGACCTTGAGCTCAAATCCAACCTCAGACACTTGACACTTACTGGCTGTGTGACCCTGGGCAAGCCACTTGACTTCAATTGCCTCACACACAAAAAAATAGTCCAGTACCTAAGCAGATCTGAGATCTCCTCAATGTGCTTACCCCTCTAATGACACAGCTGGCAGCCCAACCATGCCTGCCCAATCTTGTCCATGTCTGGCCATCCATCTTTCCTCTCATTCTCTTGACATTGAACGGATGCCAATGGTACGCCAGCTGTTCATTGTTGATCTCTGCGGTCACCAAGTGACCAGTTCCTCTTTTCTGAGCTCCCACGTAGCTCTGATGACATCTTTTTACACCTCTTTTCCTGGGTAATTAGTTCCTCATGGGTAACGCACTGCAGTCTGTTCAAGCTCATGATGCACCTCTCCTTTGCCTCTTGGGTGACCCTCACTTTCAGTCCTTTGGAGACTAGTATTCCATGACTCATGGTTATATACCATATTGAGAAAATGTTGATATTAAAAAGATGGGCTCTTGTACTAGGGAGAAGCTTGGGAATAATAATAATGATAACAATAACAACTAACAATTACAGCACACCTCAACAACCATAGGATGGCAGGAAAGACAATATCCATTTGTAAAGCACTGGAACCTTAGTAAAGTGCCTTACGTGAAATATCCTTGTGAAGTTGGTAGGTATTACTATTCCCATTTTACAGATGAAGAAACTGAGGCCCAGGAGAGTGAAGCCACTTTCCCCTTAGATATTGCATGAACCCTGGGCAAATCACTTAGCTTATCCGGCCCTCAGTTTCCTCATCTGTGAAATGAAAGGATTGGACTAGATGGCCAACTGTAGCCTTAGGATCCCATGAGGTGAGATTTGAACCCAGGTCTCCTCCTTCCAATGCTGTTAGGCTTCCCTGTGATCTAGAACAATCCTCCAAAGGAACAAGAACATAACCCAAGACACAAACATCTGCCCTCCTCTAGCACTGGAAACAAGCACGAAACAGCTTTATCTCATGCTCTTTTTTAAACCTGAGTCTCATTGGCTAAAAATGTTGGCTGGGTACTCCAGCAGATCATCTTCTTCCCCCCTTTGGCGAGTGAGGCGATTATTTAAGCCAGGGCTGTTTAGGGCTGACAGCTCACACTAAAGGATCATTTACATAATTTATTATTTCCATAAATGCTAATTTCTGCATAATGGGCTTCCTTTTAACTGTGCACTAATCCCAGCTGTACAATATAATGATCACAAACTGTCTTGGCTCCTGGTCATGGGCAGGCCAGGCCAGGAATTTAGTCTGAAAAAAGTAGGGAGCGGGGAGATCCCCACAAAACATACCAGCGACGTTCATTCAGTCTAAACTTGCATCTTGAGCTGAAAAATCACTCAGAGGGTTATAGTGCCTAGATTTAGGACCGGAAGGACCCTAGCAACTGTTACCCCCCATCCCCCACCTCACTTACCTAAGGAGGAAATAGAGGTCCAGAGAGTCAGAATTAGTGACCTGGACAGGAACACTTAGGAACTCAGGTTGCCTGACTCTGCTAGAAAGGGTCAAGGAAAGCAACGGGAGACAGATACCTGTTCACGGTCTTTTGAGGGGCTCGCTATTGGTATCTGAATACATGGCTGAGAATGCTGAATTGGGAATCAAAGGACCTGTGTTCAAATGCTGGCTTACTACCTGTCTGAGCCTGGGCAGGTCACTTAACAGCTGCCTGCCTCAGTTTCCTCATCTGTAAAAAATGGAAATAGTAACAACACCTACCTTCCAGGGTTGTTGTGAGAATTAAATGAGATGATAATTGTAAAGCACTTAGCCTAATGCCTGGCACATGGTAGGTGCTTACTACTTCTTTCCATCTCTCTGGCCACAAGGCAGGCCCTTTCTTTCCCAATTTGTTCCCGTTCTATGGCTTCATTGCCTAGCCTGTCACAGAGAATTCTGATTGTCCACACATCTTGGTATTCCAGGCTTTGAAGTCATGTGGCATCACAGGGAGAAGGCTGGTGCTGAAAGATGCCTTTTTGGAACAGGAAGTTGTCTGGGAGCTTGTAGAAAATGTCTCCATTTCCCAAATGGGATTCAGCTGTCTCTCTCCCCGCCTTCTGCTCCATTCCAGGCCCCGTCCTTTCCCCATTTTCAAAGCTTATTGAAGAGATAATTATGTGGCTCCATCACTTTCTTCTCTCTTTCTTCCTCCCCACCTCCCTCAATATCTACCAATATCCATCTCTCTATGTATCTATGTATTGATCTTAGACAATATCAGCCTGCAAATTCATGATGTTCTCTCTCCTGTCCTCTGCCTTCTGGGTCACAGTTCCAGGGTGGAGAGTGGCTGCATGCTAATTCTACGGAGGAACTTCCTTCATGAAGGCCCACTCTCCTGTATGGTGACTCCACTTGGACCTCCATCTCAAGAGGAGCCCTAGACATGTTCATTTTACCCACTGTTGCTTTCTTCACTCTCTGCCTTGGCCCCATGCAGGTACCCTGCCCTCCCCCGATTATCAGCTCTCATAGTCAGGTTATCTGTCCTTGAGGAGAGGGACAGTCACTTGTCTCCTTATATTTTCATTCTCATTACTCATTCACAAGCTAGGCACCTACTGAATGTTTAAATGCTCTATTTCTATTTTCAAGTATAGAATAAGTTCAATGTGTACCTTTCAAAGCTGTGCTGCTAGTTAGGTTTGATTCCAGCCTACCTTCTGTTCTCTTCTGTGCATTAAAGAAAATGTTTTAATGACCTTATTTTTTTTTTTAATGGAGAACCAATTGCTTTCTCCGCCCCCCTTTCCTCCCTTCTCCTTTCCAACTTGAAGAGAAAGAAATACAAGTCTTGTGATAAATGTGTCTAGTCAGGCAAAGCATATTCCCCACGTCTTAAAATGTCTGTCTCTTTCTGTACCTTGAGTCCATCGCCTCTCTACCAGGATGTGGGTAATCTGCTTTGGCATCGTTCCTCTGGAATGGTCATTGGTCATTTCATTGATCAGAGTCCTTGAGTCTTTTGAAGTGGTTTTTCTTTTAAATACTGATTTTATGATGAAAATTGTTTTCCTGGTTCTGTTCATTCTATATCCATTCATACAAGTCTTCAAAGGTTTCTTGGAAACTTTTCCTTTTGAATTTTTTTTTTTTTACAGCACAATAGCATTCCATTATATTCACATCCATAATGTGTTTAACTATTTCCCAGTGGATGGGCATTCCCTTAGTTTCCTATTCTTTGCCACCACAAAAAAAGCTTCACTAAACATTTGTATGGAGGTACCCTTTACCTCTTTCTTTGATCTCTTTGGGGTATAGACCTAACTGAGATATCTCTCAGTTTGCTTTCCTGAATGGCTGGATCACTTCATAGCTCTATCTGGAGTGCACCTATATAACCTTTTGTATACCATTTGATTGTAGAAGGCATTCCAGTTTGGATGAGGTCCTAAATGATTATTTCCCCAGTGGATACTTTAGCAGGACCCTTTCCAGACTGAGCACTATGCACCTGATGGTCCTTCTTGGGATAGAAGTGATACCATGATGCCAGAGGGTACACTGGTAAGGTTGAGGTGAGAGGCAAAGGAGAAAGGAGGAGGCAGTGAATAGCTGTAAATTGAAGCCATCAAGGGTCCTCTTTGTTTCTTTCTTCAGGAGACCCAGAGGTCAGATTGAGCCTGGGAGAAGGGTGCCTAAGATTCCCAGCTGTTCCTCTTTTGAAACAAAGAGATTGTGGAATACCTGAGTCAAATCCATGACACCCCAGGTGGCAGTTGGTCACCTGATTCCCTAGCATGTGCTATGAGTGACTGGCATAGTCTCTTGAACCCGAGCTGGGTGAAGCCAGGCTATTGATGCCCCTCTAGGGAACTTTTTTTCTTTCTCCTATTGCTGAGAGTGTCCAGACAGGAGGGGAGAGATCAGACTCACAACCTTCCACCCCTGGGGGGCTTGATGGGCAAGGAGTAGTGGCTTGCTTGCTTTGAAAGGCCCAGTGCGGTGCTTCAGAGTTTCCAAAGAGATATCCCAATGCTGGCTCTTTTAAGGAAATTATGTTCTCTGCTATCGATGTGCAGTCTAGGTGATTTGTTCTTTTAAGAATCTATGTGGGGCACCTAAGTGGAGCAGTGGATAGAGCACCAGCCTTGGAATCAGGAGGACCTGAGCTCAAATCAGGTCTCAGACCAGACACTTGACACTTACTAGTTGTGTGACCCTGGGCAAGTCACTTAACCTCAATTGCCTTTCAAAACAAACAAACAAACAAACAACAAAAAAGAATCTATGTGTCTACCAGAAGTCCAGTTGTTTTAAAGCAGTGATGAGTGTAAACAATATTTTGAGATCTGTAACAACTATGACGAGATACAAAAATATCTGTGATTTCTATTGGTGACAAAGTCACCGGTACTGCTAATACCACTGTGGTTCGTCACCTACATTTGTACATTCTTTGAGAATAGAAGGAAATGCTAAATTTCATGTAGAAGTTGGTGAAAACAAACATGTCATTTCCTTCCATATATATTCACAGATCCCTTGAAATTGAATTACAGACCTCTAAGGATTAGTTTCGACTTCAATTTGAGAGTCCCTGCACTATGGTATTATCCTTTCTATGTTAATGGGGAGACATAGAGGGCCAGGCTGAGGATCGTCAGAGAGGTGAAGTGATTTGTCCCTGGTGTCACATCTAGAAGCGCCAAAGGTGAAACGGGAACTCGATTCTCTAGCGATTCAAGCGTAGGGGGCTTTCCCACAGTGCTATCTGGCCCCATACTCTGTTTCCCAGTTCTTAGAGCGGGCAGCTTCCCAGGGACATACTGGCTCTAAATATAGATGGACTCTTTCACTGCTGCTGCCAGGGAGGGGACAGGTTATTGCAGAGCTAGTCAGGAAATATGAAGTGACTCCCCAATGCCAGGCATCATGTTGGCATCGGGAGTACAAAGATGCAAGAAACTTTGTTTTCTCCGTACACAGTAGAGTACTAGATTGGGAATCGGGAAGACTTGAGTTCAAATTTTACCCATTTGTTGTCTGTGACCAAAGGTCTTACATCTCTGAGTCTCCATTTCCTCATTAGTAAAATGGGGAGAGTAATACCTGTAGTACTTTGCTTCAGAGGGTTATTTCGAAGCTCTAACGAGTGGATGTGTCTGAGTGCTTTGCACATATCAGCAGTTATCCTAGGAACGACACAAAGCAAAGGGTGGAGAAAAGAGAGTCTCAAAGCCCTGGGGGAGAACGGGAGAGAGGCGCCCCGGAGTTGAGGAGCTCAAGGAAAGCTTGTGGGGGCGGGGTAGTCGCCATCTGAGTTGGCCTTTGAAGGGAGGGAGCGATTTCCAAAGGTGAGCAAGAGTTTGGGAAGAGGGAAGAAGACGATTCTGGATAGAGGAGTGATGTAGTTGTGATTCGAGGATAGCGGTGGCAGGTAGGGACAGATCGGAGAGATGACGCGTGGACTACAGAAGGACGTTAGCCCCCCTCCCCCCCTCCGCTCCCCAATCTGGCCCCCGCTCACCCCTCTGGGCTCATTCCCTATCGTCCATTTCCTGTACTTAGCCTTTCAGTCAAAATGCCGGGCTAACTGGTCCCAGCGCGTGCCCTTCCATCTCCACCTTTGCGGGTTTCTGTGTTGGAAAGATTGTTAAGTGATGCATCTGCACGATCCCAGCCCCCTCCAGAGCACAGCTGGGCTTTCACTTTCTACCCGAGACCTTGCCCTAGTCCCCCTCCCCCAAGTGATTGAGTATTTATAGAACTATTTCAGGTTTGCGCTTTGCACATATTCTCATTTGGTCTTCACAACCACCCTGCCGTTATTGTCTCCATTTTACAGGTGAGGAAACTGAGGCTTGGAAAAGGGATTATTTGCCCAGGTTCACCTGGCAGGTCAGGATCTGGGGCCAGACCCTAGGTTCAATACTATGCACTGTGGCGTCCCCTGGTGGTTCCACTTTTTAGTGCGCCCTCCCTCTTGAAATTCCTTTGTATTTACTTTTCCGGGTGTATGCTTTCTTTCCAATAACAGACAGGCTCTTCGAGGGCAGGGCTGTTTGTTCTGCTTTTGTCATTGTATCCATTAGCCCAGGGTCCTGCACCTAGCAGGTCCCTAATAAACACAGGGTGTCCCAAAAGCCTTAGTGCAGTTGGGACACTTTGCTATTTGTTGGATTGAAACGCTCGGTGACTATGAATGCGTTACTTACTCGCAAATGCTGCGGTTTCCAGGAACCTTAGATGGGGTTAGAGTTGTCTTGTTTCCTAATCTCTGAGCTTTCGGGCGAATGTTTAAGAGATGGTGGATAACGTCCAGCGGTTCAAGTTTGGAAGAGAGAAAGTCTGGCTTTGTTCAAGGTCATGTGCAATCTTGAGGTTGAAACCTAGCCCCTGCTATGTATGTTAGGAAACTGACCCAGGGGTTCTGGGGCACTGCCAGCAGCGTGTGTGTGCCACGCCAGGCCGGAGACAGTTTGGGGCTTGAGGAATCAGTGTTTTGCTGGAAGCTTGGAGGGGACATTCCTTCAAAAGTAACATCAGCCTTCAAATTCCAGTCCTGTGTAGTCTGGCAACTGCCTTGTCAGCAACCCTAGAGAATGGAGTCCCTGGAGCCGGGGTGGATCCTGGGAGTTCCCAGAATCCGGCAGTTGTGGTCTATAGGATTTCTGTGGATGCGTCACTGTCCCGTGGAAGGGTGGCTCCAAACGGATTTTAAATTTTTTTCAAAGAAATAGGGAAAACTGCAAATGAATGCATTTGGGGTGAGATCCTCATATGTGGCCCCCAGAAAATTCCTTCTAAAAACTATTTCTAAGTACTCTATGCATCGCACCTATTCAAAACCAGCGTTCGTGAGCTCCCACCAGTATATTTACTTTTACCAGTCGGTCAGAGGGCACATTAATTCAAGACCAAGAAAGAAAAAATTCAATGTAAAGCATGACAAATAAAATGATGAGAAAAGATTCTCTTGTGTTCACAGAGCTCCACCATAGCTTCCCATCCCACTGATAGGGGAGATTTCATGGAGAAAATGTATATGAGCCAGGGAATTTACATGTCCCTCTATGAGAAGGGTTCTTAAGCTTTATTGGGATTTCATGAACCCCTTTGATAGCCTGGTGAATGGCCCATTCTCAAAACAATGTTTTTAAATTCACAAAATAAAATATATAGGATTACTAAGGAAATCAATTATATTGAAATACATTTATCAAAAAAAATTTTTTTTTTAAGTTCATGGACCCTAGATTAAGAACGCTGGATCAATGGCCAGGGGTAACCCGAATTTTACGTGATGGGAAGTTGTTGATATGATTTGGCAGGAAGTGTCATGCTGCTGTGTGAGGTGTCATATATTTGTACCGTCTTCCCTACTTTCTCTCATTGCCAAAGAGGTCCTCTGCTACCATTCGTGGGTCTTCAGCTCTTTGCTCGCACCTAGAAAGGTATAGTGATTAGAAAACCTCTTTCTGACCTCAAGACACTGTGATACCACAGCTTGGGAGGCCCCTAGCAGGAAAGAGCAGTGCCAGGCTGGTCCACAGAGGAAGGGGAGGCTGCTGGAAGGAGCAAGAAGATCTTATTTCAACTAATTATTTTTGCAATTATCTTGCAAAATTTAGTAGTTTTTACCTCAGTTGAAGGAGTGCAATTAATGTCCTCTAAATCTGGGCAACCTGAGCAAAACCCCATTCACTCCATTCTACTTACAACTCTCAATAATTTGAATCCTGTCTAAGACAACTCCAAAAGACTCGTGATAGAAAATGCTACCCACATCCAGAGAAAGAACTACAGAGTCTGAATGCAGATCGAAGCAGACTATTTTATCTTTTTTGTTTGTTTGTTTCTTCTTTCTTGTGTTTCTTTTTCCCTTTGGTTCTAATTCTTCTTTACCACATGATTAATGTGGAAATATGTCTAATATGATTGTACATGTACAGCCTATATCAGATTGCATGCTGTCTTGGGGAGGGAGGAGTAGAGGGAGGGGGAGAAAATTTAGAATTCAAAATCTTATAGAAGTGAATGTTGAAAACTAAGTAAATAAAATTTAAAAAACAAAAAAAAGTTGGATTCTAACTCTAAAAAATTATAATTTCAATCCTGCTATTTAAAAATGATTTGGACCAAAATAACTTTGATGGGGGTGAAGGAATTTTTTTTTTTTAATTTTTAGGCAGTTGGGGTTAAGTGACTTGCCCAGGGTCACACAGCTAGTAAGTGTCAAGTATTTGGTCTGAGGTCAGCTTTGAACTCAGGTCCTCCTGACTCCAGGGCAGTTGCTCAATCCACCGCACCACCTAGCTGCCCCAGGGGGAAGATATTTTTAAAGTAAACGGATACTGTAAACACAATTTTAGGGGGAATGTTTAAACTACCTTATAGTACAAACTGTCTCTGAGTATTTGATAAATATTCATTTAGATATAAACAATCGGTGTATTAATTAGAAATATTTTATTCACTAAAGTAGACTCCCTAACACTCTACTCAGACAAAATTTTATTTCTCTAGCTTGAATTACTTTGTGTACTTTGAAGTAACAAAGCTCTATCACTTAAAACATATTCTTCAGACTTTTCATGCATTTAGACTGCTCTATCCAGTAGTGTAGGTTTATTATATGTAAATGCCTTGTCAAAATGGGAAATCAGTCACAATTAGTTATCACTTCATTGTGTCCAGAATTTGGTACAACTAAATTTAATGTTTAAAACATTTTAGTGCAGAAATGGAAAATCCATGAAAAAGAATTAGTGAAACAAGAGCTAGTCTAGTTTTTATCAATGACAAAAATTTATTATTCACAATGTCCATATAGCTACAGAACAATAACATATTCATAGCAAGGAAAACAAGCCGGATAAGATCCTGAAATATCTCCTGAATCATCAAGAAAAATCTGTAGTTTTTATGCAAAATCCATTTTATTGTGACCTACTTGTTTGAAAATTGAGAAAAAGAAGAAAGCCTCTTCTGCTATAAACATTTCAGAACATACAGGTATTTTGCTTTTTCCCTAATCATCTTTGGAAATAGACCTAGTAGTGATATTGCTGGGTCAAAGGGTGTAGGCAGCTTAATAACTCTGTGAGCATAATTCCAGATTGCTCTCCAAAATGGTTGGATCAGTTCACAGTTCCACCAACAATGAATTAGTGTCCCAATTTTTCCACATTCCCTCCAACATTTGTCGCTTTCCCCTTCAATCATTTTAGCCAGTCTGGTAGACTATTATAAATACCCAAATTAATTATAAAGGACATATGAAGAATGATGTTATCTGTATCCAGAGAAAGAACTGATAAATAGAAGTTTGCATAAAATAATTTTACATATATATACACTTATTTGTAGAGTCTAATGGTAACTATCAAGGTAGGAGGAGAGGGAAGAAAAAAAAGAAAAAAGAGAGATTTACATGATAACTTGATTATATATTTAAATGGAATAGCAAGTGGTGCATAGTCAATTTGTATTTTTATGTGTAATCATCTTTTGTATCATACCGTGTCATTGGACATGCTTGTTTTATTTCATAAATTAAGAATAAAATAAATTTTTAAAAAAAGCCGCTCTCTGACAAGGGCAGTCACTGATTTTTTTTTCTTGGTCTCTAACTTGTAATAGTTACTCATAACTGAAGAGGACCAAAACAACATCGCCATGTTGAGGCAGTATGTGCAACCGGGGCTGATCAGACCAACGAACCGGGAAAACTTTGTCACAGGTTGGGCACAAATAGTCCATATGGGGGCAGTTAGATGGCACAGTGGATAGAACACCCGCTCTGGAGTCAGGAGGACCTGAGTTCAAATCTGGCCTCAGAGCCTTGACAATTTCTAGATGTGTGACCTTGGGCAAGTCACTTAACCCTGATTGCCTCACCAAAAAAAAAAACCCACAATAATAATAAATAAAAAAAATACATTTCTAAAAAAAAAATAGCCCATATGAATATTTGGGCTGGAGATGTTTAAGTCTATGTATCTCCTGTTTCTTTTGACCTACTGCAATTTTTTTTCGCTCATAGAGCACAGCGCCTTTTTTAAATGGGGGCACACCACACTACATGGTCCTGTTCCAGTGTCTCCCAGTCACTCCACCTACCTGAGAATCAGCAACAAATGCTGCCTGGAGTGCTCTAGGCTACAATTCATTCTATTCTTTTTATCCCGTGTGTCCTAGACGACTCTCTGACTTACAGTCTGAAAATTCTTTTGTAACTCTTTTTTAATCACTGATGGAAATTCTGTCCCCCCAAATTACTATTTGGGGTCTGAAAAAAAAAGCCCACTAGACTAGGAAGGCCATCCCACACAGCAGTGGGAGAAGACCCTCTAGGCCCTTCCTCTAGGCCCCAGGCACTCAGGCTTTGAAGCCTCCTTCGACCCAAGGATCATTTAGTGTTGCCGATTCTTCTTAGAAACATCTTGCAGGTCAACTGTTTTTGAAAGTCCCCATCCCCTCAAACTCAGGTAATAACAATGGTTACCTAATGGGTTTCCCTCAGGATCTCCCTTCTTCCATTCACCTACCCTGCAGAGTAATCTTCCAAAACCATCAATTTTTTTTGGGGGGGGGGTGAGGCAATTGGGGTTAAATGACTTGCCCAGGGTCACACAGCTAGTATCATGATGTGTCTGAGGCCAGATTTGAACTCAGGTACTTCTGACTCCAGGGCTAGTGCACTATCCATTGAGCCACCTAGCTGCCCCAACCACCAAATCTTTTAAAAATTACAATTATGTTCCTTATTCAAAAACCTTAAAGTCTTCAGGTAGTTTTCAACCCAACCAAGTAAACATGGGGGCCATTTGGTGAAAACAGTCTCTTGATGTGATGACAAATGCACAGTTAGAACTCTAAATATCAGATGTGCCCATGGAACTTTGGAGAACTTGGCCTTCGCACAGCCGTTGTCTGGGACTTCTAAGGTTGTGAGCAGCTTGGTGGGATTGGCGGACGGGGCACCCAGCCAGAAGTCTGTTTTAGGCCCAGTTCTGCCACTAGTCGGTGGCTTTGGGTGAGTCACATAACAGAGGTAAGGGACTCAGTTTGCTCATCTGTAAAATGTAATGACTGTGGTCTCTGAGGTCCCTCCTAGGTCTTGGGTTCAACAATTCATTAGTGTGCACATGAGGGCAAACGTGTTCTTGTCTCTATTAACATAGGATTTGAGAACTGGAAGGATCCTCAGTAACCAGCCTGTGTCTGGAGGAATCCCTTCTGGGACATGGGCTTCTCACTGGCTTGGCCCCCAGTCCTGGAATGCACCATCTCAGTCCTCTGGCTGCCTTCTGCAGGCCGCGCCCCTCGAGGCAGGGCCTTCCTCCTCTCCGCGGCAATCTCCCCAACCTATCGCATACATGGCTTGTTTGTCTGAAGCTCCTTCGGAACAGGCGGTAACTGATGCTTTTCTTTGCAGGCCCAGCACTTTGCTCTGTGCCAGGCACATAGTAGGCATTTAATAAACCCTCATTACCTTGACAGACCCCAAAAGGAGACCCACCCTCCCAATGGAGCTGATTCCACGCCTCAGGGTTCTGCCTTCTGGGGCTCAGCAGAAGAAGGCTAACCCCACCTTCAGGAGGTCCAATCACTTTGGTACTGGGAGCATCTCTGGGCGCTTGAGGGTTCCAACCAAGGATGTCTTTAATAAAAATAGTTCCCATGCCCTCAGGTGAAAGAGGACAGGGAGGGGAAAAGATAAAAGCCAAGGCTGAGTCCGTTCAAAGGGCTCCATAGGGGGGACCCAGGAGCTCTTGGTCAAGGCCTGAAAAATAGTTCTTTGGCTCTTCTGGTCCCAAAGGCCCACAGCTAGGGCCCAGATAAACGCACCTAGGGGTGACATTAACCAAATTGCCTCAGGTCCTCCCAAATAAGAATAAAAATTTTAAAAAGCAAGGGAGACTCTTGCCTTCCCTCCAGGAGTTTATGTTCTTATCTGGAGAATATCTGGGGTGGTAAATAAGGCTAGTGATTATGGGCTTTTGGGGAATGATGGTGTGGATTTGTTCAGAGTTCCCAGGGCTACAGGTGGAAAGGGGCAAGGGAGGTGAGGGAAGATGGGGAGGGCAGTGTATGAGTCTAGTCTGTCTTGGATTTGGTCTGGACAATGGTCAGGAGACCAAGGTGTCAGGGTCTAGCCCCCTCATTATGCAGATAAATCTCAGTGAAGTAGTTGTCCAGGCTTCTGGTCGAGAGACCTTTTCACAGCAGCATCACCGCCAGCTTTTCTGCTAAGATGTCTGCTGTTAGGTTCAGGTTACAGTCCCGAAGTGCCTGCTGGATGGTGGACACATTGGCGTCTTTATCATTTGATTTTTTCCAGAGTAATAGTGACTGGTAGAATTGTTCCCTCAGGTCACGAGGATGTGCGTAAACCATCCTATCGATGTCCACCTGGGAAACGCCAAGCTTCCGAACCAGCCTTTTCCAGTCCCGGCCCACCTGGTCACAAAGGGTATCGAAGGCGACCTCCAGCTGGGCTGCAAAATAAAGAGCTAGAGCATGTGGTCAGGGCTTTAGGAAAGAGAAATCTAGAAACCCAGTGTCCAGCATGTACCAGCGACACGCCTTTAAACATCGCTGGACATCCACCAAGGTTCTGACCTTGATACATTCCCTCTTCACCTAACACCTTAGAATCCCTCCCTCCCTTTTTTTCCTTTCCTTTCCTCCCTCCCTCTCTCCATTCCTCCCTTTCTTCCTTCCCTCTCTCCCATTCTTCCTTCCTGCCTCTCTCTCTCCCACCCTCTCTTCCTTCTTTCCTTTCTCCCTCCCCTGCTTTTCACTCTCTCCCTTCCTTCCCTCTTTCTTTTCCTCCTTCCCTTTCTTCCTTCCTTCCCTCTCTCCCATTCTTGCTTCCTACCCTCTCTCACATCCATCTCTTCCTTCCTCGTTCTTTCCTTCTCTCCAATTTTCCCTCCTTCCCTCTTTCCATCCCTATTGCTGACACTGCCATATATCTGGTCACTCTCACTTTTCTTGATTACTCATTCTTTCTCCGAGCCACTGCCACGGCCCCTGCCACCCCACGGTCAGTCACCAGGTCTCATTAATTCTACCCAAAGATTTCTTCCAGTTGTCCCTTCTTCGGCAGGACAAGGCTTGTGTCTTTGGCTTGTCAGGCAAAGTCACCATTTCTATGACCCCCAAATAATGCCCACATATCTATCTGCTGACCTGTATGACATCACAGACAGTACTATCTATCCAGGTCATTTTTAGGGATTTTTCTTTCCTAGGCATGTGGGAGAGAGTGGGGTAGATGGTCACTGAGTCTTGGGCCTGGCCATGGGGGCTTCCTAGCCATCCACAGGGACCGGCACATGTTGTAGGGATGGAGGGAGCTGGACACCTGGGGATTTGGGAATCAGACAAGGCCTTAGGATATATAAAATCAAAGAATGTCAGAACTGGTAGAAATCCCTAAACTCAGCTGCCCAATGTCCTCATTCAGATGAGAGGACCCAGAGAGAAAGGGACTTGCTCCCACTCACAGGATTTAAACTCGGAGCTTCTGACTCCAAATCCAGAGGTCTTTCCACCGCAGGATGCTGCCTCTGGGAAGTCTGTATCCTGATGCTATAAGAGGCTGGTGTTTCCTTCTTAGATGTGCCCTCCCCCTTTAATGTCATGAGGCCAACCCCAAAGCTGGGGACAGATGCCCTACCTTCCACCTTTGGATCCAGTTGCCTCCCAGGACCAGGCTTGTTTTTCACACAATTGACCAGCTCTTGCATCAGATCTTCCCTCTTTAGGCTTTGGAGCATTGAGATCAGGAAATCAGTGTTGCTCATAGAAAGTAAATTCAGCTGCATCAGGCATGAGAAGAGGTCGATCCCACATTCAATCTCATTTAGCTTCCTCTTCCCAATTTTCATCTTGCAAAGGAATTTCATGTCTTCCAGTTCCTTCCTTGACAGGTTGGAGGAGATGTGCTGTAGCACAGCTAGGAGTGGGTCTACTTTCTCCATGGCCCTTGGAGTGAAGGAGTGAGCCTACAGCTGGAAAAAAGATTCCCAGTAGTTCAGAGCCAGAAGAGGCCTCCAGGCCAAGCCAAACCTCAACACGTATCCTCTCAGCAACCCTGCCAACCAGTGACTGTCCAGTCTCTGCTTGAAGCCCTGCAGTCAGAGGGGGACCCATCACCTCACCTTCCAAGGCTGTCCATGCTCTTTGGTGATGCCCTCCAGCCTCAATTGGCCTCTTTGCAACTGCCCCTCACAGCTGCTGGTTCTGTCCTCTGGGGCCCACGAGAATAAGGCAAATCCTTTTTTCAACCCTTTAGATACTGAAGACCAAAAGCATGTCCCCTTAATCAATGCCATATTATAATCACACCCTCTCAACTCTTTGACTGGTCCTTATCAGAGCAGTTACAAATGATCTCTCAGTCCCCAAATCCAATGGCCCTTTCTCCATCTCCTTCGTCCTAGACCTCTCTGCAGCCTTTGACACCGGTTATCACTCTCTCCTCCTTGATCCTCTCTTCTCTCTAGGTTTTTGGGACACCCTCCCTGTGTGTGGGCGGCCCCCCCCCCCAATTCTCTGTCTCCTTTACTGGATCTTTCTCCACATCATGCTCTCTAACTGTACGTGTCCTTCAGGGCTCTGTCCTGGGCTCTCTGCTCCTGTCCCTCTACACTGCCTTGCTGGGTGATCTCATCAGCTCCCTTGGATTTAATGACCATCTGTCTCTATGCTGATGTTTCTCCTGCACTAACCAGCTGACCTCCAGTCCCTCATCTCCAACTACCTTTCAGACATCTCATGTCCAGTAGACAGCTTAAGCTCAGTGTGTCCAAAATGGAATCATTATCTTTCCCCCAAACTTGCTCCCCACTCCCCCTCCAGTTACTGTAGAGAGCGATATCACCCTCCCAGCCTGGAGTCATCTTTGATTTCTCACTTTCTCACCCCCCACATCCAACAGGATGCCAAGACCTGTCGATTTCCCCTCTGGACCATTTCTCCAATATGCCCCCTTCTGTCCTCTGACACTGCCCCCACCCTGGTGCAGGCCCCCATCACCTCACACCTGGACTATTGGAAAAGCTGCTAGAGGGGTCTGCCTGCCTCAAGTCTCTCCCCACTCCAGTCCATCCTCCATTCGGCCACCAAAGGGATGTTGTAAAGCACAAGTCTGACCATGTCACCTCCTACTCAGTAAACTCCAGTGGCTCCCTATTGCCTCCAGGAGCGAACACAAAATGCTGGGCTTTTCATTCATGGCCCCTTCCCCCACTTTTCAGTCTTTTTATACCTTAGTCTTCACCAGTGACACCGGCCTCCTGGCTGTTCCTGAAACAAGGTCCTCGGGCTCCAGGCATTGTCTCTAGCTGTGTGCCATGCCTGGAATGCTCTCCCTCCTCTGCTCTAACCACTGACCTCCTTGGCTTCCAGTTAAAATCCCATCTTTATTAGAAGTCTTCCCGAAACCCCCTCATTCCAGTGCCTTTTCTCTTTCAATTATTTCCTCTATCATATCCACAGCTTACTTTGTCTATATTTATTTGCGTGTTGACTCTCCTTTTAGATTATAAGCTCCTTAAATGCAGGGGCTGTCTTTTAAAAAATTTTACTTGTTTTATTTTTAATTTATGAAATAAAACAAGCATTTTCATAACATAGTATAACAATAAAAAAAAGATTTCACTTGAAACTGCAGATCTATTAGGTACAATTTACTATTCCTTTTAAATATGTAATAAAGTTATCGTGTAAATGTCTTTTTATTTCTTGCCTTCCCCCCACCTCCATGGCTACCATTAAAGACAGATATGTATCTATATGTAAAACTATTGTATACACACTTCTATTTATCAGTTCTTTCTCTGGATGCAGATAGTGTCTTCCTTCATAGGTCATTTGTAGTTAATTTGGGTATTGATAATACTCAAAATGACTAATTCACTCAAAGTTGTTCTTTTTTTAAAAATTAAACTATTTATTTATTTATTTTTAGTTTTCAGCATTCACTTCCACAAGATTTTGAGTTTTTAATTTTCTCCCCCTCCCTCTCCTCTCCCCTCCCCAAGACTGATATAGGCTCTACTTACAAATTCACATTAAGCATGTGTTCACATTAGTCATGATGTAAAGAAGAACCATGAGAAAGAAGAAACAAAACAAAACAACAGAAGAAAAGGAAAGCAAATTGTCTGCTTCCGTCTGCATTCAGAGTCCTGAGTTCTTTCTCTGGATGTAGACAGAATTTTCTATTGTGAGTGTTTTGGAGTTGTCTTAGATCCTTGCCTTGCTGAGAAGAGCCAAGTCTATCAAAGTCAGTCATCATACAACTTGGCTGTTACTAAGTACAATGTTCTCCTGGTTCTGCTCACTTCACTCAGTATCAGTTCATATAAGTCTTTCCAGGTTCAAAGTTGTTCTTAAAAACAATATTGCTGTTACCGTATACAACATTGTCTTGGTTCTGCTTATTTCACTCTTCATTATTTTGTACAAGTCTAAAATTTTTCTAAGCTCATCATTTCTTATAGTGCAGTAATATTCCATCATAATCATATACCACAGCTTGTTCAGCCATTCCCAAATGGTGGGCATCCCTGCAATTTCCATTTCTTTGCTATCACAAAGAGAGCCGCGATAAACATTCTAGAACATATTGGTTCTTTTCCTTTTTTACTATTCGTCTTTGGAAATAGACCTAGTGCGTTGTAACTTGATTCTGACATAGTGATGTCATTTTGGTCCTCTTTGAGAAGGAAGGACAACAACTAGCAGTGACATTGCTGGGTCAAAGGGTATAGGCAGTTTAATAACCTTTTGGGCACGATTCCAGATTGATTGCTATCCCAAATGGTTGAATCAGTTCACAACTTCACCAGCAGTGTGAACACCAATTAGTGTCCCAATTTTCCCATATGCCCTCCAAGATTTGTTGCTTTCCACTTCAGTCATTTTAGCTAATCTGAGGGGTGTAAAATGCTGTCTCAAAGTTGTTTTAATTTGCATTTCTCTAATCAATAATGATTTAGAGCATTTTTTCATATGACTGTAAATTGTTTTGATTTTTTTCATCAGAAAACTGCCTGTTCATATCCTTTCACTATTTATCAATTGGGGAATGACTCGTATTCTTTTAGATTTTTCAGAGTTCTTTACATATGTAAAGAACTATAAGACATTATAAGAAATATAAGACATTCATCTGAGAAACTGTCTATAAATTCCCTGCCCCCCAATTTTCCTTTTGATCTTGACTACGTTTGTTTTATTTGTACAAAACCTTTTTAATTGAATGTAATCAAAATTACCCATTTTACACCTTACTCTGCTCTCTAGCTCTGGTTTATTCATAAATTGGTCACCTGTCCATAAATCTGATAATATGTCTCATGTTCTTCAAATTTTCTTGTAATATCTCTCTTTATATCAAGGTCAGGTATCCATTTTGATCTTACCTTGGTAAATGGTGTAAGACATTGGTCTAGGCCAGTTTTCTGCCATACGGCTTTCCAGTTTTCCCAACCGATTTTTTTTTTTTTTTTAGGCAATTGGGGTTAAGTGACTTGCCCAGGGTCACACAGCTAGTAAGTATCAAGTGTTTGGTCTGAAGCCAGATTTGAACTCAGGTCCTTGTGACTTCAGGGCCGGTGCTCTATCCACTGCGCCACCTAGATGCCCCCCCAACAAATTTTTTAAGCAAATAATGAATTCTTATCCCCAAATCTTAAGTCTTTACACTTGTCAAATACAGGGTTGCTATATTTATTTGCTGCTATAAATTGTATGTCTGCTCTGTTTCATTGACCTATCTTTCTATTTCTTAGTCAGTACCAGATAGTTTTGGTAATTACTGCTTTATAATATAGTTTAAGATCTGGTGCTGCTAAACCTCTTTCCTTTACATTTTTTCCCCTTAGTTCTTTTGACATTCTTGACTTTTTGTTCTTTCAAATGAATTTTGTTATTATTTTTTCTACTTCAGCAAAATAATTTTTGGTAATGTAATTGAGATGGCATTGAATATATAAATTAGTTTAGGTAAAATTGTTATTTTTATTATATTGGCCCTGCCTACCCATGAACAAGTAATATTTCTCCAATCATTTAAATCTGATTTTTTTGGTATACAAATTTTTTTTAAAAATAATTTTATTTACATAGTTCCTGGGATTGTTTTGGCAGGTGTACTCTCAGGTATTTTGTATTCTCTAGAATTATTTTAATGGGGTATCTCTTGCTATGTTTTTTTGCAGGGTTTTTTTATGTTATATAGGAATGCTGATGATTTAAATGGATTTACTTTGTATCCTGCTACTTTGCTGAAATTATTGTTTCAGCTAACTTTTTAGTTGAGTCTTTGGGTTTTCCAAGTACATCCCCATATTGTCTGCAAAAAAGAGACAGTTTTATTACTTCATTCCCTATTCTGGTTCTTTCTCTTTCTTTTTCTTCTCTTATTGCTATTGTTAGCATCTCCAGTACAACGTTGAATATTCAGGATGTGGTGGGCATTCTTGTTTCGCACGTGATCTTACTGGGAAGGCTTCTAGCTTATCCTCATTACAAATAATGTAGATAAATTTTTTTTTTATCAATTTAAGGAAAAATCCATTTACACCTATACTTTCAAATTTTTTTTTGTGGTTACAATGTTTATTTTTTTCTTTCAATAATTAATTTTCAATTAATTTTTAGTTTTCACCATACACTTCCACAAGATTTTGAGTTTTGAATCTCTCCTCCCCGCCCCCAAGATGTTGTGCAATCTGATACAGGCTCTACTTATACATTCATATTAAGCATATTTTCCCATTAGTCATGAACTTTCAAAATTTTTAAATGGAAATGGGTGTTGTACTTTATCAAAAGCTTTTTCTCCATCCATTGACATAATCATGTGATCTTTTAAAACTTTTATTATTGATAAAACTAATTATATTAATAGTTTTCCTTATATTAAACCATCCCTGCATTCCTGGTATAAATCTCACTTGTACATAATGTATAATCTTTATAACATATTATTGTAATTTTTTAGTTAATATTTTATTTAGGATTTTTTGCACCCATATTCATTAATGAAATTGGTTTATAATTTGCTTTCCCTGTTTTTACTTTTCCTGGTTTAGGTATCAGTATCATATTTGTTTCATAAAAGGAATTTGGTAGGATCCTGTCTTTGCCTATTATTCCAAATAATTTATTTAATATCAGAATTAGTTGATCTTTAAATGTTTGATAGAATTCACTTGTAAATCTACCTGGTCCTGGTGCTTTTTTCTTAGGAAGCTCATTTATAGCCTGTTCAATTTCTTTTCTAAAATAAGTCTATCTAGATTTTCTATTTCCTCTTCTGCTAATCTAAGCAATTTATGTTTTTGTAAATGTTCTTTCATTTCACTTAAATTATTAAATTTATTGGCATATAATTTGGCAAAATAACTCTTCATAATTGCTTTAATTTCATCTTTGTTAGTGGATATTCACTCGTCATTTTTGATACTAGTAATTTTGTTTTCTTTTTAAAAATCAAATTAAACAATGATTTTATTGATTTTTTTCATAACACCAACTTCAATGGGGTTTTTTACACTTAATTTTACTAATCTCACCTTTAATTTTTGGGATTTCCAATTTCGTGCTTAATTGGGGATTTTTAGTTTGTTCTTTTTCTAGTTCTTTTAATTGCATACCTAATTTATCGGTTTATTTTTTCCCTATTTTATTGATGTAAGCATTTAGAGACATTTTTCCTCTGCTCACTACTTTTGCTGTATCCCACAGGTTTTGATATGTCGTCTCACTATTTTTATTCTCCTTAATGAAATTATTGGTCACTTCTGTGACTTGTTCTTTAACCCACTCATTCTTTAAGATTAGGTTGTTTAATCTCCAATTAGTTTTTAGCCTATGTTTCTATGGTCCCTTATTAAATATAACTTTATTGCATTGTGATCTCAGAAAGAAACTTTTAATGTTTCTGCTTTTAGCTATACAATTTTTATGCGCTAATATATGGTCAATATTTGTAAAGGTACCATGAACTGATGAGAAAAAGACTATTCCTTTCTATTTCCATTCAGTTCTCACAGCCTCAGGAACTTTCACCTCATGAATTTTCTTTTTTTTTCTTTCTTTTCTTTCTTTTTTTTTTTTTGGCAATTGGGGTTAAGTGACTTGCCCAGGGTCACACAGCTAGTAAGTGTCAAGTGTTTGGTCTGAGGCTGGATTTGAACTCAGGTCCTTCTGACTTCAGGGCCCGTGCTCTGTTCACCACGCCATCTAGCTGCCCCCACACCTCAAGAGGTTTCTTCTGATGAATAGCAGGCAGCTGAGTGGGGGAGGATTGAAGGACCCCTGCTGTTTTGTGATGTCAGGCTCAGCAGTGCTGAGCAGACATGATTTTGGGCTGTGGCTGTGGGCAAGGAGGAACACTCCCTGTTGGTGGGGTAGCACTACCACACAGAGCAAGCACATTTTCGGGACACAGGCTGGGGTCCTTCACTGTGACTTAGGGGAGGGCCACAGGAACAGCCTTAGGACAGGATTCAGAAAATAACAGTAAGAAGGAGCTGAGGTTTGGGGCAACATTCCCCACAACTTCGGATTAAAACCTGATTATAATAATAAGCTGCTAAAATAAAATAAAACAATAAAAATGAGTAAGTAAAGGAAAAAAAGAACATGATCACAGATAGCTAATATGGTGTAAAATAAGATCTGGGTTCATATTCAAAAGAAGATAGTGAGGTTAAAAAAAAACCCACTCCTACCCCAAAGTGTAACATCAAAGGGTCACAAACCCCACCCCAAAAAGAGTCCTTGGAAGAACTTAGAAAGAAATTAAAAAATCAAATAAGAGAGATCAAGGAAAAATTAGAAAAAAAAATAAGAGGAATCCAAGAAAATTGTGAAAAGAAAATTAATCAACTGAAAAAAGAGGTCCAAAATCTTAAGGAAGAAAATAACTTCTTGAAAATTAGAATTCAGCAAGAGGAATTGAATGATGTTATAGGACACCAAGAAATATCAAAACTAGAAAAAATAGAAGGGAATATGAAACATCTCATTAGGAAAAAAACTGATCTGGAGAACAGATCAAGGAAAGACAACATAAGAATTGTTGGACTACCTGAAAGTTATGTTAAAAAATAATCTTGATACAATATTACAATAATTTAATAAGGAAAAATGCTCTGAAATTCTAGACCAAGAAGGCAAAGTAGAAATGGAAAAAAAAATCCACTATTCACCACCTGAAAGATCTCCCAAGAGGATAACTTACAGGAATGTCATAGCCAAGTTTCAAAATTTACAGGTTAAGGAAAAATATTGCAAGCGACAAGAAAAAAAAGAATTAAAATTATATGAAGATACAGTCAGGATTTCACAAGACTTAGCAGCTTCTCCACTTAAAGACTATAGGTTTTTGAACTTTATATTTTGAAGAGCAAAAGAACTGGGGTTGTGGACAAGAATAACTCACCCAGCAAAGTTGAGTATAATCCTGAATGGGGGGAAAAAAGGACATTTGACAAACTGAAAGACTTCCAGGTATTTGTGACAAAAAGACCAGAACTCAATAAAAAGATCCAGAAGAAATATGAGAAAAATATTAGAGTCTAATTATAAAGGACTCATCAAGTTCAAACTGTTTACTTTTTATATATGAAAATGTTATCAGCATTCTCAAAACTGTCATCATTACTAAGGTAGTTTGAAAGAAAGGTTGAGGCTGAGTTGTGTATGATGAGGTATCTTTAAAAGAATAAATAGGTAGGAAAAGGCAAAAAGGAGCAATTATTTCATAAAAATGGGGCATGAAAGGAAGAACTGATATAGAGGCAGCAGGTGGGGGTGGAGAGCTGGTAATGTCGGAAACAATGTGTACATCCAGAAGGGTGTAGAAGTCTTCTCGACTTGCAGAGAGGTGAGACAACTGGAGGACAGGGTTGGGGAGGGACTTTTAGGAGAGTGTGTAGATTATTATTTAGCAGGATTGGGGGAGAGGATGAGGGAGGGACTTGCATGACCCTAGGCAAGTCACTTAACCACTCTCTGCCTTAGTTTACACAATTATAAAATGAGGGTAGCAATAGCATCTACCTCCCAGGGTTGTTGTGAGGATAAAATGATAGATTCTTTGTAAAGTATTTAAAGCAGTGGCTTACAAATAGTAGGCACTAAATAAATGCTTGTTTCTGTCCTTCCTTATCTCTTACAGAGCACTAATGAGATTTCTTTCTCTGGCTGTCTAATAAAAGGCAACTACTTTCCATAAGACCCATCCTATTTTCTTAAAATAAGTAGTATCTATCTAAAACCATTAGCAAACATCATCTGTAATGGGATTAAGCTAGAAGCCTTCCCAGTAAGATCAGGGGTGAAATAAGGGTGCCCATTATCACTAATATTATTCAATATTGTACTAGAAATATTAGCTCTAGCAAAAAGAAATTTAAGCAATTAGAATAGGCAATAAAAAACAAAACTATCTCTCTTTGCAGATGATATGATGTTATACTTACAGAATTCCAAAGAATCAACTAAAAAACTACTTGAAATAATTTACAACTTTAGCAAAGTTGCAGAAAAGAAGATAAACCCACACAAACATTAGCATTTCTTTATATGACCCAACAAAGCCCAGCAGCAACAGATAAAGCAATTCCATTTAAAATAACTGTAAGCAATATAAAATACTTGAGAGTCTACCTGGTAAGACAAACCCAGGAACCATATGAACATAATTACAAAACACTTTTCACACAAATAAAGTGAGACTTAAACAATTTCAAAAATATCAATTGCTCATGGATAGGCCAAGCCAATGTAATAAAAATGATGATTCTGCTTAAATAAATTTACTTATTCAGTATCATACCAATCAAAATATCAAGTTATTTGATAGAGCGAGAAAAATGAACAACAAAATTCATCTGGAAGAACAAAAGGTCAAAAATATCTAGGGAATTAATGAAAAAAAATACAAAGGAAGATGGCCTAGCAATACCAGATCTTAAACTATATTACAAAGCAGTTATCATCAAAACTATCTGTTAGTGGCTAAGAAATAGAGATCAGTGGAATAGATTAGGTACATAAGACACAGTATTAAATGACCACAGTAATCTAGTGTTTGATAAACCCAAAGACCCTAACTTCTAGGATAAGAACTCACTATTTGACAAAAACTTCTGGGAAAACTGGAAAACAGTATGGCAGAAACTAGGTATAGACCAACATCTTACATTGTTATACCAAGATAAGGTCAAAATGGGTACATGATTTAAACATAAAGGGTGATATCATAAGCAAATTAGGAGAGAAAGGAGTAGTTTACCTGTCAGATCCAGGGATAAGGGATGAATTTATGACCAAACAAGAGATAGGGTGTATTATGAGATGTAAAATGGATCGTTTTGATTATATTAAGTTAAAAAGTTTTTTTCATCAGTTCATGTTAAGTCTTTCTAGGTTTTTCTGAAATCATCCTGCTTGAAGTGATGCAAAGTGAAGTCAACAGAACCAGGAAGATGTTGTACACTGTAACAGCGATACTGTATGACGAAGAACTGTGAATGACTCAGGTATTCCCAGCAATACAATGATCCAAGGCAAGATCTAATGATGAAGATACTGTCAGCCTCCAGAGGAAGAACTGATATTGACTGAATACTGGCTGAAGCTGCTATTTTTCACTTTCTTTCTTTCATTCTTTTTCTTTTATTTGAGTCTTCTTCTACAAAATGCGTAATATAGAAATGTTTTACATGATTGCACATATGTAATATATATATATATATTTTTTGTTTACTGTCTCAGGGGATGGAGGGAAAAATAGAATTTGGAACTCAAAACTTAAAAGTTTTTGCACAAATAAAACCAATGCAACCAAGATTTTTCAGGAAAGCAGAAAGATGGGAAACGATTTTTATAGCCAGTGTCTCTGATAAAGGCCTCATTTCTCAAATATATAGAGAACTGAGTCAAATTTATAAGAAAACAAGTCATTCCCCAATTAATAAATGGTTAAAGGATATGAACAGGCAGCTTTCAGATGAAAAAAAATCAAAGCTATCTAAAGTCATATACAAAATGCTCTAAATCACTATTGATTAGAGAAATGCAAATTAAAACAACATTGAGGTATCACCTCACATCTATCAGATTGATTAATATGACAGCAAAGGGAAATGATAAATATTAGAGAAGATGTGGGAAAATCGGGACACTAATGCATTGTTGGTAGAATTGTGAACTGATCCAACCATTCTGGAGAGCAATTTGGAACTATGTCCAAAGGGCAATCAAACTGTGTGTACCCTTTAGTCCAGCAATACCACTATAAAAATATTAATAGCAGCTCTTTTTGTCATGGCAAATAATTGGTAATTGAGGGGATGCCCATCAATTGGGGAATGGCTGAACAAGTTGTGGTATATGAACGCAATGGAATACTATTGTTCTATAAGAAATGATGAGCAGGTGGATTTCAGAAAAACATCGAAAGACTTGTATGAACTGATGATGAGTGAAGTGAGCAGAACTAGGAGAACGTTGTACAGAGTAACAGCAACATCGTGAAATGACCAACTATGATTGACTTAGCTCTTCTCAGCAATACCCTGACCCAAGACAATTCCAAAAGACTTATGACAGAAAATTCTATCCACATTCAGAGAAAGAACTATGGAGTCTGAATGCAGATCAAAGCAGACTATTTTCACTTTTTTTGTTTTTTGTTTTCCATGGCTTTTCCTTTTGCAAACTGTTTCTTCTTTCACAACATGACTAATATGGAAATAGGTTTTACATGATTGCATATGTATAACCTATTTCAAATTGCTTACCATTTTGGGGGGGAGGAGAGGAAGGAAGGGAAAAAGGGAAAAAACTTGGAATTCAAAATTTTATAAAAAAAGAATGTTAAAAAAAAGAAATATATTAAAAAGTATACTAAGATAAAAATAAATAAAAAAGAACTACCCAAATGATCCCTGCCCTCAGGGAGCTTCCATTCTCCTAGTACCTAAGCTAGGTGGCTCAGTGGATAGAGTGCCAAGACTGGAGTCAGGAAGATTCATTTTCCTGAATTAAAATCTGGCCTCAGACACTTCCTAGCTGTGTGACCCTGGGCAAATAACTTAATGCTGTTTGCCTCAGTAGTTTCCTCATCTGTAACACAAGCTGGAGAAGGAAATGGCAAACCAATCCAGTATCTTTGCCAAGGAACCCCCAAATGGGGTCATGAGGAGTCAGACAGACCTGAATAACAACCCCAAGCACAGGTCAAGTACTTTGCAGACCTACCACCCGTTGAGCCTCCAAGCTGGGCACTAGGGAGGCTAACATAGTCATTCTGATTCACATTTTACAGGAATGAAAGAAAACTGCTTCTGGAAGAGGAGGAGCTGTGTTTGAATGCCTCTTTTCATGTTTACTACTTGTGTGACCTTGGGCCCATCCCTGAACTCTCTGGCCTCAGTTTGGACTAGACAACTTCCAAGGTTGTAAATCTAGGCTTCTGGGGCCCAGGGCCATACCAGACAACACAATCTACACCCTCACCTCCACCCCTGAGCCTGGTAACAGACAATTATTAATATGACTTAGTATAATGACAGAAAATTGTTAATACCAAATGTTACCTGCCATTCCCTTAATGATCCTTGTAATGTCAGAAGTTTGGTCATGTCTTTACATTCCTACTCTTAAGAGATTTACTTTTGCTTAGGTTGAGCTGAGCCACATTCCAAGTCCCCCTGCCTAGAGATTTTACCTTGTAAAGGAACCTAGGTAACATTGGATCTCAGCTTCCAATGTCCTGGCCACCTTCAGTTGGGATTCATGCAATGAAGGACGAAACAGCCAGAATGAAATCCTTGCCGAGATTGGCAAGGGCCACTGGGGTCTCATGACTCAGCCTTGCTACTTCATATTACCTTCTACTCCTCCCCTCCTAAAGGAATAAAGAACCTTTCATGGGTCTCTTAGCTGGGAAATCCGCTGTGCTCTGCACTCATGAGACATCCCACAAGGTGGCAGGTTTGCTACCCCGTCATCTCCATTAAAGACGCTTAATTCCTCAACTCATGGCTTTGATTTAATTCAGGACCTGACAGTAAATGGTAGCAGCATTGGTTCCAGGAATGAGCTACTTGAGCCCTGGTACCAGAGTGGGCCCTTTGTGCCCAGTCCCCAAGCCCCCTCTCCACCGCACCTGTAAGACCCTAATTCTGCTTGAATCCAGATTCCTGTCTCTTTTGATTGAGTTGCCTGTTCAGTTGAGAGCTGGTTAAAACAACAACAAAGACCCATGGCAATCAATTTGGGGTGCACTTTCCCTGGCCCCCAAAAGGCACTGCAACCAAGTGACCTCACAGTATGGGTTTGGATACTTGCAAGTTTTTGGAAGATCAGCAATCATTGGTAAAACTGAAAAGAAGGGGGCTAGATCTAAAATATTTCTCCTTCAGGAAGGATTAGGCTCATTGGAATCTCAATGGAAAGAAAATGAAAACCAAAATCCAATCTCAGGCTATGTGAAGGACTTGAGGGAAATGGCCACGAGTAATGCGTGTATGGGCCCCAAAATTAGACCTAAGACAGGGACTTTCTTGCTTACATGAAATTTTTTAAAAAGCTGCAGCCAGTCAGTCTTTGTGGTGTGGGAAGTGTTTCTATTTATATACAAACACCTGCTTCAGCAGAAAGCTGAAGGTTTCAACTCAAGCACTCTTTGCTCTTTTTGTCCCGACATCGATGTTTAAAATCAAACTAGTCTTTTCCTGAAGTCACTATCACACACATTTGAATGTTTCCTGTTTGTTTGTCTGTTAACCAATGGGTCTGTTGGTGTGTTTCTCTGCTCTCACAGCCTTTGACAATGTCATTGTGTGCACTCTTGTTAACCACACTGGCAAGCTCTGAGCTTTCAAAAAGATCTTTCCTTTCCCTTTACTTGCCTGAACTGGTCAAGTTTTAAGGACTGGATTAACACTTTTTAGAATTAAGGGAGATAAGAACAAGCTCTCCCCAGGAAAACAGGTTCAAGGTTTACAGGGAGAAAGGAAAAGGTAACCTTACTGACAAGAGAAAAAGAAGCTTGTAAGGAAGTGTTAGAAATTTAATTGTATGCTTAGGAGTTTTGCAAATCAAAGAGAAGTAGGAGTCAATTGAGGAATAACTTTTGAATTGGTGTGCATTTTGAACTTAGAAAATTTATTGTAAATTATATGAAAATCCTACTCAATCTTATAATAGATTCAGATTTATGATTTGATCACTAAGAAGAAAGACCTCCAGATGTAGCCCTCTACCCTTGTGTCCTGTACCTTTAATTTTTAGTTTTAATTGAGATGAATTGGTAGCCTCCCACCTATCCTAAGTCACACAGCCTGTCTGGAGGGAATTCCTGCTAAATTTAAGTTAAATTGAAACATTTACTAAAAACTTCTCCCCCTTTATCTAATCAGGCTAATGTAATTTAGGATACAAACCTCTCTTGACTTCTAATCTCTCCATCTAGAGAAGTGAGGAAGTAACAAGAGACATGATAGGAGGATGGGAAGAATCCCCATCATTTTTACAATGGGCTAAGCAAAAGTGCTCAACCATAGACCCTTCAGTCTCCTCAATTATTTCAAAGGATATTCCTGTAAAGGATCCCGTGGTGGACATAGTTACCTCTCTTAAGGGAGTAGAAAGGAAAGGAGGGGGAGGAAGGGGAGAAAAGATCAGATTCCAGCCCTTGTTCAGGTGATCTCTTCACCAATTTTAAAGGTTGAATACTTTATCTTTCTTAGTAGATATTAAACCACTGCTGACCTACTGAAGCTGACTGTGGAAAGAAATTTTGTTTTAACTCAGAAGCAGCTAGAGAGTTAGATCTCTTCCTGCTCCTTAGGCTAAAACTTTAATTGGAAAATGATCTTGAAAACTAAAAGTTTACAAACTGAAGGTTAATTGAATTCTAAAACTTAACTTTGTAGATTATGTTACATTTAAATCTGGGAAACTGGTGGCCTTTGCCTACCCAATATATCTGACATCAAGGAAATGTGTAAAACTCTGCAATAAATTTTTGTTCTTTAAGATGACTTGATCAAGGTTTTTCTATAATGGCCTTAAATGCAATCACTTTTGAATTTCAGCAATTTATGTTTAAAATGGATATTACCACTGTAAAAGCTGTTTGTATAAGTAATGTTGGTAAAATTATAAGAGAAATACAACTCTCTTGACTTACGAATTATTAAATATCAACTCTCTCCAGATTCTGAAAAGTGGAGAATAAGTAAGCAGAAAAGAGAAGTACATATTTCTAATTATGAAAACTGCTTTGAGTTGATCTCTGCAGACAACACAACAGATCAGCTGTTAACAGGGTTGGGAGAGGCCAGAACCCCACTCTTGGGCTTCAACAGACCTCTTTAAAAAGTCTTGTAACACTAAAAACATCTTAGTGGATTTTAAAAAAAGTGTTTGTTTCACAAAAGTCTTTCTATATTGGGACTAGGAATAGGCAGTGTAGGTTTCTTTTTCCTTTTGGGAGAGTGAGAGTAAAAGTACTGATAGGTAAATTGATGAAAAGAATCACCTCGGTTGAAATGAACTCTATAGTTTGAAAAAGTTGGGTAGTTTGAGTGATGGTTTCGAATTGAAGTGAAGATTTGGAAAGAGAAATAAAGACTGGAGGGAAAATATGGAAGGTAGATAAGAAAGTTTTGGGGGTGGGGCAGAGAGGTGGCGCAGTGGATAGTGTTCTGGCCTTGGAGTCAGGAGGACCTGAGTTCAAATCTGGCCTCAGACATTTGACACTAGCTGTATGACCTTGGGCAAGTCACTTAGCCCTGCCTGCCTCACCAAAAAAAAAAAAAAAAGACAGTTTGGGGGACAAATGGGGGATATACCCTGCACAGAGTAGATGGGCAACAGCTCGAAGTCCTTCTTGTCCCTGAACAGTTGTTCTGGGTGCCCAAGTGCCAGCTTTACGTGGTTTAAGGATGTTGAGAGGTCTTGGGCACGTGTGACTTTTGTGTAAGTAGGCAGATTGAGAATGAAAATTTTGTAGCTTAATTTATAAGTCAATAGACAGAGCTATGGAAGATTAGGAGAAACCTGATAAGCAAGGTGCCCCTAAGTGTGATAATTAACAATCTCTTATATATTGTCACTTTTAAAAATCTTTTGCAGTGGACTAGCTGGAAATAGTGAATCTCATAATATGAAATGCTAAGGATAAGCAGCCCTTGTGTAAAACAGAACAGTAAATAGCTGAAATTATAAATTGAGGTTCTATGTGACACCATTGGAAAATAGATCCAGACATAACTGAATTTATTCTAGTTTCATTTTAAAGAAAATTTATTAGTATTATACTATACTAGGAAACTTATTAACTGTGTTGTTACAAGCCATGTTACCCCAGTTATATGATTTGTAATGTGCATAAAGTTAATGCCTAACATTAATTTGATAGTTCACTGAATTAGAAATATTGTTAGAAAAGTGAACTCTTCTATAATTCTTTTGGGTTATGGATTTAATTGTTAAAAGACTGATGTAAATATGTTATAAATACAACCTTTTTAAAAATAAAGATAGGAATAATGGTTTTCTGTGAAGTTGGCATAGCAAGGAGCCCTTTAAGATGTCCCCATCTGTGAAAGGCAGAGTCCTAAAATCCTCCTAGACCTGGTGCCAGTCTAAAGTGGCACCAAGTGCTTGCTTTTGTGACAGATTGGCAACTGAGCAGGGTGACAATATTTTAAGACTTTAAGATCTAGCCACAGGCTCAGTAAAGTACAGTGATCTGATTTTAGTTAAGAGCTAGAAATTACGAAAAAAAAGTTTTGTTCCTACAAAAAAAAAGTTCAGTCTCTAGCCATTGGACCATACTATCTTAAAAATGACTTTCAGCTTTGACTTTAGTTTCCTACTAGTAAGGATAGAAAAGTATCTGGTTAGTTGTGTCTACTCACCTTTGTAGGAAGCCCATATTATAAATCTAATACTGTATAAATATTGGATATGATAAAAAAAAATATTGGTTGTTGTGATCTGTGACTTATGTAGGACCTTAAATGGTTCCTTGTATTGTTCAAATTGAGAATTATTTAGTGAACTCCTTCTGTGAAAGATCTTGAAAGTTTCTGACTGGGGAAATTGGAACATGCCCTGTCAGCACTAGATCAAACACCTTAGGTCTTTTTTTTTTTCTTTTGACCTGGGCCAAAACTAGCTGTTTTCCTAGAATCTTATATTTTAGCCCAGCACACTTTAAGCTAACCTGATGATCATAGGTGAATTCAAACTGATGACACTTTATACGTATTTCCTAGTATTGTTAAAGTAAAATTAAGAACATGTCTATATTGTGAAACTTGGTAACACCAACATAGTTAGAAAAAGATTCTCTTATAATTTGAATATTGTTAGGTCTTAAATTCAGTGTTGAGTATTGCATATGGATTATAATGATGGAAAAAAATTTCTTCTCCATTTTTGTCAGATAAGAAGTTTGCCATGGTTATAAGAAGTTTTTTTCAACTCTTCTGGTGACATGTCCTGAATTCTATAATGCTTAAACATAAGAGCTCCAGAAGTAAAAACCTACCACATCTAATTAGAATGAGGAAATCTATAGATCAGTTTATGTAAGTTCCACTTATATTTGTTCAAAATAATTTTCTGTGTAAAATAATTTAGAGATGCAAATCAAAACAACCCTGAGGTTCCACATCATACTTATCAGAGTGGCTAATGTGACAGAAAAGGAAAATGATAAATGTTGGAGAAGATGTGGGAAAACTGGGACACTAATGCATTGTTGATGGAGTTGTGAGTTGATCCAACCATTCTGGAGAGCAATTTTGAACTATGCTCCAAAGGCTCTAAAACTGTGCGTACCCTTTGATCCAGCAATACCACTTCTGTGATCCCAAAGAGATCATAAAAAAGAGAAAAGGACCCACATGTGCAAAAGCATTTATAGCAGCCCTTTTTGTGGTGGTAAAATATTGGAAATGGAGGGGATGCTCATCAATTACAGAATGACTGAACAAATTGTGGTATATGAATATAATGGAATACTGTTGTGCTATAAGAAATGATGAACAGGCTGACTTCAGAAAAATCTAGAAAGACTTGTATGGACTGATGCTGAGTGAAGTGAGCAGAACCAGGAGGACGTTGTACACAGTAACAGCAATGTTGTGAGATGACCAACTAGGACTGATTTAGGTCTTCTCGGCAATACAATGATTCGAGACAATTCCATCTCATCGTGGAAAATGCTATCCACGTCCAGAGAAAGAACTATGGAGTCTGCTTGCAGATTGAAGCATGATGTTTTCATTCTTTTTTTTTTTTGTCTGTTTGTTCTGTTTCTTCTTTTACAATGTAACTAATGTGGAAACAGGTTTACATTACTACACATGTATAACCTGTATCAGATTGCTTGCCATCTTGGGGAGGGGAGATGGGAAGGAGGAAAAGAAAAATTTTGAAATTCAAATCTTATAAAAAACGAATGTTGAAAACAATTTTTAAAAACAAATTTTACATGTAATTGGAAAAATTTTTACAAGTATTGGAAAAATAAAATACTATTTACAAAAAAAAGAAAGGAAGGAAGGAAGGAAGAAAGAAAAAAAAAAGAAAGAAAAAAGTACTATTAGGCCAATGATGCCAAGAACCCTGAGGTTGACATCTATGAACTGCAGGTGGAGTTCTCATGGGAAAAGCTAAGATACCAGCTCAATTTTCCAGTATGACATTTCTTCTTGAATGGAAATATTCCACCATTTAAGCACGGCTCAATGCAATTGCCTATCTGTAAGACTCTTGCCTGGGACTGACATGAAGTTAGGGAAGCATTATTTCCTATGTCCCTCATTCTCCTTTTATGGCAAATTTCCATAACCATGTCTGGTGATCAGGATGAACACAACCTTCATCTCAGAGGCTAATACTGGAGCCCATCTGAGCTATTACAACAAGCAGCAGGTATGAGATCGTGGAGCTTTTTAGCTCAGAACGTTAGTCTTTTCTATATTCTGACCAGCTAAGTAGACACATATGGGGCCTTGTCATCTGTCTGTTATTAATTATATGTATTTATGTATAAATCAGGGCCCTTAAATGTTTCAAAATAATGTAAGAATCATTGGGTATTGATGCAACAGTTTATGGGACTGGGCTGTATTCTATTATTAAGACTAAATCAGAAACATCTTCAGTTTTATTTTGAAGAAAGTGATTTTGGTGCAAACAACTTCCTTAGAGGAGAGTAATTTATGGAATAGCTTGTGTTACCTAGATGGGAAAAGTTAATTTTATTTGGGTTTATTATTTAATTTGGAATTACCATTGGGTATTGAGCATGTCTTAGAGTACAAACATGTTTTATTGTAAACAACTTCTTTGATATGCACGGTTTTGAAATGAATTACTCCATGTATTTACACATCCCATCCCAGAACCTTTTGGTACAATTCAAGTCAATCTGGCAACTTCTGCATGAATTCATTTTTATATTAGAGCTTATCTTATTAAAAAATGTTCTGTTATTAGCTCCTTAGCAGAATTCTTCCTGAGGTGGGAATGAGCAGCTAAAAGTAAAAAACTAGATTTTGGTTTTGGTGAAAATTAAGTAATAATAAAGTCATATGTGAATATATATGTATATACATACATACACGAATTGGGTTCAGAATTTTCTCATTTTTCAGTATGTATTTGAATTTCCTAAATATATCAACATGACAATTTGCTAACCCACATCACAAGGCAAACATGGGTGATAAACCAGAAATTAGACAATGGTAGAATCTGTGCCAATTTAAAAGGCACCTTTTAGACTCATCCTCTGTAACTATATTAGTGGATATCAAATTCATAACTAAAAGGGCTCATTCTACAAATCAGATCCTCCCAGATTCTTTTTAGATTCTCCTGTCAGTCTGTTTTTGGCAGTATCCAAATAACTGGTTTAGATAAGGACAGGAGCAGCATAGAAAAGCATGGAAAAATGCATGTTCGCTGGTGTAGAAATTTCTAATTTGATGTTCTTATCAGAGCTATAAGGTATAAATGAACTCACACTACTTGACCTCATTACTGACAAAGCAAACCTGCATTGTATTAAGATCTGTTTTGTAAGCGATTTCAACAGAAAAAATTACCTGCAGGTGACCTGAACTGGACGAGCAAATCCTCTAAAAAGCTGCTCTGAAATGCCGCCCAGACCAAAGGACTGCATTAGGAGATGTTGTCAGAAGCCAAGCCCTAAGACAGGATGCATTGATGGAATGCACAGATGGGAGTGGGGTACCCTTCCCTTTGGACTTCTTCCCAATGCTGCTGTCTTCTGGGTAATGCCTGTTTGCTTGCTGGGAACTGCTCCCACCAAGCTCCTGTCAATGCCTCAATCAATGTCTCTCCCCTCCTGAATGCTATTGAATGTCATACTGCTTAGTTCATTGAGCCCATTCATTGAGAGAACTCCCCTTCTTAGAATCAGAGGGGGGAATGACAGAAAGTTGTTAACACCAAATGTTACTTGCCACTCCATGATCTTAGAAATGTCAGAATTTCAGTAATGTCTTTACAATCCTACTCTTAAGAGATTCACTCTGTTATCTCAATTAAAAGCAGTCTATTCCTCAACTCGTGGCTTTGATTTATTTCAGAACTTGACACTGGATGGGATTTCCTTCCCAAGTTAACTTAGTTGGTTTGATTTATGCTTGGTCAAGGTAGACAATTAATTAATGTTAGTTGACTGACTGATTGCTTTTTCCCGACCAGACTTTTCCTAACTTTTCCTCTTGGGAGTCTCCTGCTCTCCCCCTTTGGAATCCAGTTGAGCCTTGTGGGTGCCTCAGCTTGGCATGTGTGGGGGGTGAGCCCAGGATCACTCCTCTTTCCCCTCCCCTCAAGACTGGTCTGGATTTCACCCTAGCCCTCCACCCGACCCCACGCAGCAGAGGTAACCCCACTCACCCACCTTGACAACTCAGTGCCAACTCTGAAGAGGCCACTTGGAAGGAGAGGTCAAGCATAAGACAAAATTGGGAGAGCCCGGCCTGGTTCAAAAGAAGGCCTTTCTCCAAAGAAGGCCACTGACTTCCTGGTTCCTGCGGGTAGGTTGGACCAGGGCAGACTCAGGGACTTCCTGCTTGGTTCTGGGGCGGAGCCCTCCCACTTGGCGCCAAGACTGGGGTAGGACAGCCCGGGGGGGACGCCACCAGAGGGCACTCCAAGACCAGGCACTGCCTGCACATGCCTCCAGCCAGCCCTTGTTACTGCTGATGCAAGCTTGCTTCTTATACCTGAAGCCCTGCCCAGCTCCATCCTCACCTCCCAAGTGCTGTGATTAGGCCACATTGGCCACCTCCCTTTTCCCTCACACTGCAATCTCCAGACTCCCAGCATTGGACTCTGGGTCCTGCCTGCAGCAGTCTGTCACCAAGCATTGATTAAGTGCTTACTGTATGCCAGAGATGCAAGGAAAGGCAAAAACTCAAAACCAAAGCCCTGCTTGTCCCTTGCTCATAAACTGCTGGGCTGTGTTTTGTCCTAACCCTCCATCTCTGAACTCTAGGTATTTTTTTTTTCTTTTTAGGGAGGCAGTCGGGATTAAGTGACTTGCCCAGGGTCACACAGCTAGTAAGTATCATGTGTCTGAGGACAGATTTGAACTCAGGTCCTCCTGACTCCAAAGCCAGAGCTCTATCTGCTTCGCTACCTGGCTGCCCCTGACTCCAGGCATTTTTGCTGGCTCTCCCCCAACCTTACTCCTGTCCACCTCCTGGCTTCCCTGGCTTCTGTCCAGTCTCAGCTAACACTGGAGCCTCTGTAAGAAGCCTCTCCCAGCCCTCCTCGATCTGAGTGCCTTCCCCTGCTGATCACCTCCGGTAGCTCCTGTCGGGAGCTTGTTTGGACACGCGTGCTTGCAAGTTGTTTCCCTTGTTAGACCGGGAGCTTCTTGAGGGCAGGACTGCCACAGAGTAGGTGCTTAATGAATGTTTACTGACTGGCAGACTGCTATGGGGAGGACCCCAGTCCTGGAATGAAAGACCTGCAGCCTGAGTATCATAGACTCACCTAGAATGGGAAGGGACCTCAAAGGTCATGCAGTTCACCTCCAGGTTTTATAGATGGGGAAACTGAGGCCTAGACAATGTAAGAGACTTGTCCAAAGCCACCTGGATAGTGCCAGAAGCAGCATTTGAATCCAGGTGCCCTGATTCCAGTGACAGGCTCTCTCCATTGTACTGAGTGGCTTCCATTTCAGCGTCAGCTCCAGAGAGTTGTGGGTCAGCAGCTGCCACAGGTCAGCTCCTAGGGGCTAGACAGTCCCTTACATGTCACGGACTTTAATCTCCTCATTTAACATAAGAGGGAGCTGAGGTTCAGAGAGGGAGAAGGTCTTGCCTACGATTGCACCGGGAATGAGGAAACAGAGCTCCTGTGCCCATCTTATACCCAGAGATGAGTATATATGTGTGGGTGTGTATATACTTACTGAGGCAGTATGCTATATTGGGTAGAGTTATACCCTTAGAGTCAGGAGGACCTGAGTGTGACTGTGCAGTGTGACTGTCACTGTCCTGGAGGCCAAGAGACCTCTGAATGCAGTCCAAGCTCTCTTGAGTATTTTTTCTGCTGTGATATCGCTATGCTACTGACTCACCCTCTCCTCGACACCCCCTAAAACCCTAGGACACTTCTTTCCCTATTCCTCCCCATCTTTGGAATGACATCCTTCACACACGCTGAAATAGTCCTGAGGGCACAAGCCTGGCTGCCCCACTATCAGGATCAAGAATCTTTCATGTCTCCCTGCTGGCACATTTTGGGTACAAAAGGGCCACAAGAATATTCATTCACTCAACAAGCATTTTAAAAAAAGTTACATTTTATTTTATTTCCCAATTACATACAAAACCACTTTTTACCATTCTTTTCTTTTTTAATTTTGAGTTCCAAGATCACTCCCTCCCTTACACCCCTCCCTCTCCTTGAGAAGGCAAGCAATTTGATATAGTTTATAAATGCACACTTATATAAAACATATTTCCATATTGGTCAAGTTGTGACAGAAAATACAGACCAAAAAATAATAACTCAAGAAACATGAAGTTGAAAACAGCATTCTTCAGTCCACCCTCAGACTCCATCAGAGCTTTCTCTGGAGGTAGGTAGCACTTTTCATAATGAGTCCTTCGGGATTGTCTCGGATCGTTGGATTGCTGAGAACGGACAAGTCCTTCACAGCTGATTATGGTATTTCACAATACAACATAGTAAGAATCAACAAGCATTTATCGGGCACCTCTTCTGTGTGAGTCACTTTGCTTGGCTCTGGGTATGCAGAAACCCAAAGGATTGTGGCCCCCAAGCCATGGAGGTGTCCTCCGCACCTCCTCCCGTCCACTGACTCCTCACAGACACCCAGTCGTCCAGTCTTTGCGGCATCTCTTGAACTCACCCCCTTCTTTCCTCTGGCGCTGCCCCCACCCTGGTGCCGACCCCCATCTGCTCACACCTGGACTATGGCAATGGCCACTGGGGGAGGGTCAGTCTGGCTCCAGTCTCTTCCCCTCCAGTCCATCCTCCATTCAGACACCAAAGGGATTGTTCTAAAGCCCAGGTCTGGCCTGTTGTCCCCCTATAACCTCTAAGACCCAATACAAAGTGCTCTGGTTGGCATTCAAAGCCCTTCACAGCCTTCCTCCACTGCAGGTCTTACACCTCTCTCCCTGACCCATACCAGGAGATGCAGGGACCCCACAAGTCACTGTTGTATTTATTTTATTTTATTTCCCAGTTATGTATCTCCCAGTACTGGCTCTCATCACTGGCTGGCTCCCACGCCTGGAATGCCAGCCTCTTCCTCTCCACCTCTGCCCCTTCGAGGCTCAGCTCAGATCTGCCCTTCTCTCTTCTCCCTCTGCTCTCCCCAGAGGCTCCCCCTTGAGATCACCTCCCGTCTACACTGGGCATATCCCATTTCTGTCTGTTGAGAACAAGCCACCTGCCGAGTGACCCATTCAACTTCTTTTTAAAACTTTGTCAGGGCTGGTTTGCTTCTGGACAGACATTTGTACCTAATTGTCTGCATGGTGTCCCTCCGAGCATGAGGCTCAGCTTCTCCAGGGTGGGACAGGGACTGTGTTTTTGCCTTTTTTTGAATCTTTCTTTTGTTTTTGGAGGGGGTATTTCATGTAGATGGGCTAGACTCACATTTCTCTTTTTCTTTTTCTTTCTTTTTTTGGGGGGGGAGGGTTAGGCAGTGAGGTTAAGTGACTTGCCCAGGATCACACAGCTAGTAAGTGTCAAGTGTCTGAGGCTGGATTTGAACTCAGGTCCTCCTGACTCCAGGGCCGGTGCTTTATCCACTGTGCCACCTAGCTGCACCCCCTGGACTCACGTTTCTCTAGGACCTTCTGCATGCCCAGTACCAGCTTGTGTTGGCTGTCTGTGTATCTAGCCTTTGATAGCCCTGGACCTGTCAGGGAGAAGCCCCCAAAGTCACTTAATGACAAAGAGTACCCTTTGCCATGATCCTCCTAGAAGAGGCACGGGCCATTTGTCTCTCCTATCCCTGCCTTTTTACAAGCCATAAGACACGTGGGATCCTGGGAAAGCCTTGCCAGGAACATGGCAAGCCATAGGGACTGGCATTTGTCACCTCTTCAGGGTTAAATAAAGCTGATGGGAGACAAAATCCCCCCAATCCCCTCTGTCTTCCACTTTGGTTTTCTCCAGAGGCTCCCAGGCCTTTTAGATGCTTGCCCTGCCCCACCCCTCCTCCAATGGTGCCATATTTTATTCCCATTTCTGGACTCCTGAAGACTTCTTTCCTAGATCCTCCAGGGGGAGCTCCAGGCCTTTGGGAGGGACCCGCCTAGTTGTGGAGCCAGAGCAGTTTCCAGCAGAGGTTTCTAGGTTAGAAGCCATGTGGACCAGGATGACCGGTGGGCGTTATGTGGGCATTCACAGCACTGCAGAGTGGGAGGGAGTTCAGAGTAAATAGACCCACAGGGTCTCAGAAGTGAAAGGACCAGCTAGGTCAACTGGTACCTGAACAAGAATCCCTGCTAAGACGTCCTAGAGGAGTGGTCATCCGCCTCTGCTGGAAGGCCTTCTGGAACAGGGAGCTCATTACCTCTTGGGCAGCCTGTTCTTACTTTGGGGATAGGTGGTTAGAAGTTTCCCTTTGCATCAGGCTGGCCCCTACTTCTACACACTGAGAACAAGTAAACAGTTCTGATCCCTTCGCCACTGGAAAGCAGAGAGCCAAGGATGTACTTTGAGTATCGGGAGCCGAGTTCAGATTCCAGCTCCGCCATTCCTCACCTGTGTGACCCTGGGCACGTCACCTCAACTCTTCAGGCCTCGAGCTCCTATCTGTGAAGGAGGGCTATGGGCTCGGTGACCTCTAAGGTGCCTCCCAGCCGGAGGTCTAGGACTCTGTGACGTGACACTAAGTATTATTGAATCTCATCTAATTAGTACCTAAACCCTAGTTTGTCAAGATCTGTTTGGATCTGGAGAGCCCTGAGGGAGAAAAAGGAGTGATGGCCCCTGGAGACCCTCACTGGCATCTTGGGGGGCAAAGATGAAAGTCCAAGAGCATGGGAAGTGTGTGCACATCTACCCGAAACTAGGGGTCTCAACGGCATCACCAGGGATCTGCCCGCCGTCTTGTTAGGCCCCTAACTTAGCTGCTGCTCTCTGGAGCAGGTGGTGGGGCGGACTGTGTTCATAGGGTGACTCTCTGCCTGATGAGGCAGTGATGGTGGGCATAGAGACAGATGGACGGGCCGAGTACCAGGCTTGTTCAGAAGGTACAGTAACAGCAATATTGTAAGATGGTCAGCTGCGGAAGACTTGGCCGTTCTGATCAATACAATGACCTAAGCCAGTTCTGAAGGACTTGTGACGAAGAATGCTTCCACCTGCAGAGAGAGAACTGATGCGTTCTGAGTGCGGGTGGAAGCAGACTTCTTTCCCACTTCCTTTATTTTTCTTGGTTTTGTGTGTATGTGTTTTGTAACATGGCTAATATGGAAATATGTTTTGCAAGACTCACGTGTATTATCAGTATCCTATTGCTTGCCTTCTTGAGGGGTAGGGGAGGGGCAGGGAGAAAATTAGAAACTCCAAATTTTAAATAATGGATGTTCAGAATTTTTGAAAATGTAGTTAGGAAATATTTAACAAAATAAAATTATATATATGTGTATATATATATATATTTTAAATGATCTGTGTCCTTGGAGGGAGGATCATAGACCCTAAGGGCTCTTATGCTTGAATTGAGCCCCATTGCCTGATGCCCTCTAAGGAAGTATGACCCAGCTTTATCTCCAAGTGCCCCATTCCACTGACTGAAGGTCCACTTGCTGAGTTTGGGGGAGCAGCCTGGCCCAGAGAAGCCCTCAGAGCCAGAGGATTCCAGAGTTAAGAGCCAGAAGATGGAAGGATCAGGTAATCACCCAAAATCTGTGTGGGCCAAAGTCAAGCTGACTAAGAAAGACTCCCCCGCCTCCCATCAATGATCCAGGAGATTTTTCATGTTCTTGATCCTTATTTTAATGAGACATTGAGTGACTTGCTCAAAGCACCACAGTGAGCCGGGGGTCAGTAGAGGCTTAGAACCCAGGTCTCTCGTTCCTAGCTCAGAGTCCTTACATTGGGCTTACAGTCTCCATTCTAGACTGAAGTCCCTCCCCACTCTGACATTCCATGTTTCATGTTCTAAGGTCCCTTCTCGCTCTGACCTTTAACATTCTCATTTCCCAGCTCTGACTTTCCATGTTCTAGGTTGTGTTATCCTTCCTTGGATTAATATCCTGGTTTTTTTTTTTTTTTTTGATGTCACAGAATTTGAGAGTTGCCAGGGACCGCACGGCCATCTAGTTCACTGGGTACACCAAAATGGTCCCCACTAAAGTGTACCTGATAAGTGGTCACGCAGCCTGATTTGAAGATTCCTCATGCGAGGAGGGGAACTTTCTTGCCCTGCAGGCAGCTCAATTCATTCGGAGGAGATCCTCCAGATGTCCCGTCATTCCGCTTCTTTGTAGCTCAAGGCAAAAGAGAAAAGGGTGATGTCTTCTCCACAAGAGAGCCCTCAAAGTCTTGACAGCAGCTGTTCTGACGATGGCCTTTTCTCTAAGCTAAACGTGCCCAGTTCTCTAATCTTCCTCCGTGGGTCCTGGTCTGCCTTCTGAGGCCAGGCCAACAAGTCAGCTCCCTCTTCCCCTTGACTGCTTTCTGTTTGTCCTCAGTTCTCGTAGAAGTCAAGGCAACAAGAAGGTAGGGTTTGAGGTGAGCCTCGAAGGAAGCCAGGGCGATGGGGGTGATGAGGTAGCACCTTCCACAGGGGCATCAGGGACAGCCAGGGAAGAGGCACAGAGATGTGGGAGGCTCAGAAAGACCCGTGCACAGCTAAGTAGACTGCAGACTGAGTACGTGAAGGGAGGCACCAGGAAGGCAGGAGGGGGTCAGGGGATGAAGAGCTTTGAAAACTAAACAGAGGATTTTATATTTGATCCTAGAGGTAATAGGGAGGCAATGATGTTTATTGAATAGAAGAGGGAGGAGGATGAGTGACAGTCAAGCTACACTTTAGAAAAATCACTTTGGAGGCTGAATGAAGGGGGACTGGAAGGGGAGAGGCTGGAGGCAGGCAGACCCCTCTCCCCAGCAGCCATTGCAATAGTCCAGGACTGAGGTTATGAGGGCCTGGCCCAAAGTGATGGCAGTGTCAGAGGAGAGAAGGGGGCTTTTATTAACTGTCTTATGAAGGTAGAAACAATAGTGTTGACAACTGATCGGGTATAGGGCACAGTGAGAGAGATTGGAGTTGAGGATGGGACCTAGGTTGCCAGCCTGGATGGCTGGGAGGATGGTGGTATCCTTAATAATAATAATAATAATAGAGAAATTAAGAAGAGGGGGAAGTGATGAGTTCCATTTTGGACATGTTGAGTTTAGGATGTCTATTGGACATCCGGTCTGAAGGGCAGTTAGAGATGGGAGATTGGAGGTCACCAGAGAGATTGGGGCAGGAAAGGCAGATGTGAGAATCATCACCATAAAGATGAAAATTGAATTTTGGGGAGTTGATGAGATCCCCAAGTGGAACAGTACAGAGGGAGAAGAGAAGAAGGCCCAGGACAGAGGTTTGGGGGACACCCACAGTCAGCGGATGTGCCCTGGGGGAAGATCTAGCAAAGGAAACTGAGAAGACGCCATCAGAGAGGTAGGAGAAGAACCAGGAAACCAACACTGTCACTCCAGGTTGACCGATCCTTCTAGCTTCAATCTACTTGGGATTCTGTCATTTGCAAAGCAGATAAAGATGTTGCTTAGGCCTTTCTCCAAGCCATTGATAAAAACAGTACGTGGTGCCAGGTCAAGCTCAGACCCTTGGGGCAGTCCACTGGAGACCTCCCACCAAGCTGAAATGGAGCCATACTCTTGAGTTTGACCATTCGACCATTTCCTAAGCACCCTGACCACGTTATTATCTCTCCCATATCTTGATGTATTTTCCACAACCACAACAAGAGACGTGAAGCACTGCTAAAATCTGGGTGAACTGTATGGGCAGCATTCCTCTGATTTATCACTTCAGGAAGTCTGGCCAAGAAGGAAATGAAAGCTTACTGAGTGACCGATGGATGGACCGGTGTGACTTGTTCGTGAAGCTCTCCCGTTGGTTCTCTGCTGCCTGTTCTGGAAGCTTCAACGATTCATTCTAGATGGTTTCCAGAGTCCCATTCACTTGTATTCTCTTCCACTTTTTTGAAAATGGCCCCTCAGGGCTCCGGCATTCTCTGTTCTGTCCTAGGCAGGGATTCCCCTCAGCCAGCTGCCGGCCACCTCTGACTCTGACCTCATCCGGCCTCTGGCTAATGAGGAACAGCAAAAGAGGCCATTTGGAGCTTGACTCTGACAAAGACTCCCCAGCTGCAGGAAGGGGATTCATCTCTCCGACTCTGACCTTTGCCAGGGTGGAATCTGGCCTGGGCTGGGGAGAGAGGACACTGACCTCCAGGAATAGACAGGCCGGTGCAGAGCTCTGCAGGCAGAGCCTGGAAGTCAGGAAGACCTGCATTTAAATCTAGCCTCAGATACTTACTGTGTGGCAAATTGCCTAACCTTTGTTTGCCTCATTTCCTCTTCTGTAAAATAGGGATAATAATAGTACCTACCTCACAGGATTGTTATGGGAGTCAAATGAAAAATAATTTGCTAAAAAAGAAAAGTGCTTACTTGGCGCAGCGCCCGGCACATGGTTGGTGCTAAATAAATTCTTACTCTATTCCCCTCACTTCCCCTTCCCCTGTACTCATTTATTGGGTCACCCTAAGCGAGAGCCTTCCAGAACCAACAACGTGCCAGGTGCTGGGGATACAGACAGAAGTGAAACCATTCCCGTCCTCAAGGAACTTATAGTCTGCTGGGTGAGAGAAAACAGCCCATACCAAGACCATTATGGTGAAAGGGCTTACTTCTCTGCAGGACTGGGAATCAATAGGGAGGAAAATGTAAGTAACAGCTTAAGAACCATCTGGAGCCCAGAACAAGCTGTTTTAATCTGGATTTCTTGAGACCATCTGCTATCTGAGCAGTTTAAGAAACAAGGCACTTAGTGAAGAACGACTGAAGACACATGGTTTGTAAATGTGCTGGGGTAATTGGGCCATAAGAAATGAGGAATGGGGTGGTTTCAGAGAAGCCTGGGAAGACTTGTATGGACCTGACACAGAAGGAAGGGAGCAGAACCAGGAGAAAGTATTGCATCGCACCAGAGGTGGAAGAATGAACAATCCAGAAAGGCTTAATTAAGGACCCTGATTGATGAAATGATCAGCCGTGATCCTGGGGACCTCATGATAAAACATGCCCTCCACGTCCTGACAGGCAGGATGGATTCCAGATGCAAGGAGACAGAGTGTTGGCCATGGCCAATGTGGGGGTTTGTTTTACCTGACTCCATATGTCTTACAAGAGTTTTGTTTTTCTTTTCATTTATTTTTAATGGAGGACAGGAAGAGAGAGAAAGGAGAAAGAAATAAATGCTTGGAATTAAAACAAACCACAAAAGGTACCTGGGAAAATTGCCACATCGTCTGAAGAGGCCATTTCTCCCCTACTGACTTCTGAAAAGTGCCCAGAAACCAGGTGAGGACACACCACCCGGTGCTCCCAATGCGGAGTGGAGATTCTGGGTTCAGATCACTGCGAGGTCATTGGAGGTGGCTGCTGTGTCAGCTGGCTTTGCTCATCAGCCTTCCTTTGTTATAAGGGAGGGTGCGGGAAGTGGGGTACTGGCAGACAACTAGCAGTAGATTTTATTCATAATAATAATAATGTAATAGTAATAGATAGCATTTATCTAGTTCCTTCAGACTGGCAAACACTTTATGAACATTATCACATTGGATCCTCACAACCACCTTGGGAGTTAGGTGCTATTGTTATCTCCATTTTACAGATGAGAGAAGGTCCTGCCCTGCATCAGGAGGGGACGTTTTCTTAGCAGAAATCACAGATCTGGTTTAAAAAAAAAACAATCGCAAACCGCTTTACCTAACCGTGGTGCATATGACCTGTCTGGGCCTCACTTGCCTAATCCTACAAATGGGTATAATGCCTAAAGGGCATTATAAAAGGAAACTGTGCTAGATTCTCAGCTCTCTGCCTCTGATCTCTAAGCTTTAAAGGGAAAGTCCTGACCTAGACAGGATTTTCTTTTTAATCTTTTTTTTTCCTCCCGGAAGAGTTGGATAGGTTTGAGTTTTCAGAAAGAAATGCATCAAACTACACATGTCTAACCTATATCAAATTGCTTGCCTTCTCAATGGAGGGGAGGGAGCAGAGAACTCAAAATTCAAAAAGAAGCATGTTAAAATTGTTTTTACATGTAATTAAGGGGAAAACAAAATGTTAAATAGAAAATAACTTAAAAAGCTAAAAAAGAAATGCACCACCGGGAAATGAGGAGCATTAAGAAGCTTCCTGTCCTCCAGGTGGGCCATTAGAGGCCCAGAGTCTCTGAGAGCCCAGGAAACCCTGAGCTTGGTCTTTCGGGGAGCTTTTATTCAGGGGAGTCACCTCAAGCAGGGGCTCAGGGCAGAATCTTTGTGAAAAGTTGGGCTTTTTCCCCTTTTGAAAAGAATTCCCTCCCTTCCAGAATGATTCCCATACTTCTAAACTTGGTCCATAATGGAATTTACTTTGCTTGATGATGCATATTTATTACAAGGGTTTTCTTTTTCTCTTTTCTTTCTCCCCCCCACCCCAGTTTGGGGGTTGGGGGAGGTGGAAGGATGCCTGGAAGGAACTGGGGATGTTTCCTCTGGAGAAGAGAAGGCTGAGGGGAAACGTGATGCTGTCCTCTAATGCTTGTGGAGGGATTGGCCTGGTCCTACTTGGCCCAGATAGCAGAGCCAGGACTGGGGGAGTGACAGAGTAGCCACCTGGGGCTAAATGGCAAGAAAGCCTTCCTGAAGATTAGGGCCGTCCCAGTGTGGCACAGGCAGTCCCCAGAGGTGGCGAGCTTCCCTTCACTGGGGGTCTTCAGACAGAGTCTCGCAGCTTTCTTATCAGGAGAGTTACAGAGGAGATTCCTGACAGACTGGCAGCCTGTGAGGTCCCTTCCAGCTCAGGGATGCCGGGGCTTGCAGACTGCCCATTCCAAGCCAGCTCCCAGAAGCCCGAAGGGGTTAAAGGGATGAATAATGGGTTGAGAACCTAACTCAGTCTGAAAGTATGCTGATTCACATTGAAGCATTTGAAGACAGCAAAAACATTTCCCCTTCTGTATCTTAGAAACACAAGAAAGTGGAAATCCAGAAGGCTCAGTCTGGTGGTGGAGACACTCCAGGGAGTGTCTGTGGGATTTCCACTACCGCCTAGAAGGGGGCAGGCTGCCTCTGCCCTCCATGGGGATGGCAGGGATGGCCAGGCAAGGGCCCAGCAGATGCCAGAAATACTCTCTTTGTCAGAAGTTTCCAATTTTGAGCTCACCTGCACGTGGTGCTGAGCCCAGTCCGTAGAGGGGGCACACCCGCCCCTCTTCTGCCTACATGGGAGGTTTCCTCTGCTCCCCCTCTAGCCACATGGCAATTACATTATACTGGGCAGGCTAAAAGCATCTTGAGGAAATGATGGTCAGTGCCAGACCCTGCTCGGGGCCCCTGCTCCTCTGCAGAGACCTCGGGCACTCTGGGCTAGCGCTTGGGGCTTGGCCAGCTCAGCGGCCTGGAGGAAGGTGGGTGGGAAGGGGGGAGCAGGGAATCATTTTGTTAACTGTTCAGGCTCTCACAGCTCCCTCTATCCCACAGTCCTGGCTGGGGCTTTGGGGGGAAATTCAGTCTCTGTTTCTGTTAGGGTGGAAGGCCTTCGATGCTACTCATAGACTCCTCAAGGCTGGGGATGGGGGCGGTGGGGGTGGGGTTGTCCTCTGGATTCAGAGGAGTGAGAGACAGCAGGAACCTTAGAGATCATCTGGTTTGCATTTCTGTCTTTCTATCCCATCTGTAGACATTTAATAAAGGGTGTTGGATCAAAAGTCAATGTCGGTTCCATTTCGATAATTCTGAGCTCTTCCATCGCCCTTGGTCATCAGTCTCAGGTCCTTCCACATCTCTCTGGTCTCTTGTTCCTTCTAAAACTGTTCTTTGTCCCCCTCCTGTAGCTCCACCTCTGCATTCATCGCTGCTCCTCAGTCAGCCAGCATTCCTGCTCCATCCTCACTTTCCTGCACAAGCTGGAACTATAACTAACCAGTCCGGCTGTAGACTCATCCTTTGTGCTAAGGGTTCATGACCCTAACCTAGAGTCACCTCGATTCTTTTCCCTTTGTCTCCCTCGTCCAGGCAGGTGCTGAGTCATAAGATTTTACCTCCATGACATTTCTCACGATGGTCTCCTTCCCATCTATGGGACCACCATCCTGATTCTGGCTCCCCTCCCCTCTCCCATTAGCTTCCTAATTGGTCTCTCTGCCTCCAGGCTCTCCCCATGCCAGTCTATCCTCCCCACAGCTGCCAGAGTAATCTTTCCCTGGCATGGGCCTGCCACATCTGCCTCCTGCTCTAAAAGGGTCTCCCTTGTGCAAACTTTTCATCCTGGTATTTACAGCCCTGCAGAGACTGGCTCCTCCCTACCTGTTCAGACTTAATCCACACAGGGTGCGGACTCTGCTCCTTCTTCTCTGGGCTTGTTTCTCCCCCACCAGTCTTCTCACCCTGGCAGATTGTTCTGCCCCTACAGCCTCTTTGGATCAGTCCTTCAAGAGCCTCTGTTATAAGAAAGGTGCCCAGGTCTTTCTGAGCTCCTCTTCCTTCCAAGCTCAGATTTCTTCCTCCACCATGCTCTGCCCCCTCTGTTTTTCAACTCCCTTTTCTGAGTTGGCTTCCCTAATAGAATGGAAGCTTCTTTGGGGCAGGGGCTGACTTTCTATTGAGTTGTATTTGCATCCCTGGCCCTTACACAGTCCCTTGCACACAGGAAGTGCTTAATAAATGCTTGTTAACTTATCGACTTGACTTCGTGTCCAGTCAATGGGATGAATATCTATTTTCCAAATTTGGCATTCCTTCTCCTGAGTGTATCTTTTCAGCTGCTTTTTTCCATGCCTGGGAAAGCATTCCCTTACTTTTCCCTTTCAGGGGATTGATTTTCCTTCAAGGCTCAACTCATGTGCTATACTACCTGCTCCAGGAAGCCTTCCCAGATGTCAATGCTCTCTTCCACCTCTAATTCACTCATTGTTTGTCAGTGTCCCATAATTAAAGAGGGAAGAGATAAGATAATTTTTGTCTTTGTATACCTAGCCCTTAGCTCAGGACCCGTATATAGTATACAGTATAGTAATAAATGTTTGTTGATTGTCTGATATATAGTAAGTGCATAATAAATGTTTGTGGATTGTCTGGAAAAAGTCTGCTCAGCCTCTTACACATTTTTGTTTCCTGGAACCTGGCTGATGAATCCTTGTTCAAAGTTCTAATTAGATAAGAATCCTTGTGTTCTTTCAGGCAGAGTTGAGCTCATAGCTGCTCAATGTGTGCGTGTGTGTGTGTGTGTGTGTGTGTGTGTGTGTGTGTGTCTCTGTGTGTGTGTGTGTTTTCCATATTGCCAAATGGCGAATGAATGGCCTAGAGGTATCCATAGGATGCCTGAACTAGAAGAGAGGACAACCCTCCCCCTCATCCCTTCATTTTGTAAAGGAGGAAACCAAGGCCCAGACAGGTAGACTGGACCCCATATGAGGTCGTGACCCACAGTTTAAGAAGGTTTGGGAGTGGGAAAAGTTTAAGAAGCCCTGGACTAGATCATCTGTAAGGTTCCTTCCAAATGACCTTCTGTGTTCTATGTCTTAAGGCTGATTTCATTCATTCATTCATTCATTCATTCATTCATTCATTCATCCAAATGTTTCTTGGTCAAGTCCCTGTGTAGAGAGACAAGGATGAGTAAAAGCCCTTGTCCTGGTCCTCAGGGAACATACAATTTAAAACTCAGTTGTTAAAATGAAGGCACATTCCATGCATTGAACTGAAAGCAATGAACATTTATTAAGTGCCTACAGTATTCACATCATGGCTAGACATTTTGTGTCCCTGCCTTCAAGCAGTTTATAGTCTAATAGAGATATAAAGCATAAATAGAGATTAATGGTATAACTTAAACTCCTTAGAAAGAGGTAAGCAATCAGGCAAGCCTCAAAGACTATGTGCTGGAGTGGGGGTGGGGTAGGCTTGGGGGGGAGTTGTGGAGAAGGCAGAATCAAGGAAGGCTTCCTGGAGAAGGTGGCATTGGAAGTGAACTTTAAAGAATGAGCAAAAGGGGTTAGGGAAGAAGCCTTTTTTCATTCTCCTCTCCCTCCTTTTCCCTCTCCCTCACATGCACAGAGGTGGGGGCGGGGGGCCTCCTTCCTTTGGCCCCAACAGGCAGCCAAATCTTTTTTGTCAAGTTCAAACAACCAGATGGTTCTGAGCTCTCATCGGTGGGGCAAAACCTGGGCCCCTGGTCAAGCTTGAGTCCCTGCCTTTAGCTTTCTTTGTCATCTTGACCTCCAACCTTGCTCCCCCATTGGTTAAGAATCTCCCTCGAGCTTCATTTGACTCCCAGTAACTCATCCTGTCCCAAGTCCAAGCTTTTGGGTAAAATGTATCATTTGGTCCAAAGGTCACATCAGGAAAGAAATGGCGCATCCTTCCTCCTCAAGAGCTCCAGAGTGTGGCCCTGTGGGTTGGCCAGGACTGGGTTTTCTTTTGATTTTTAAAGTTCAGCTGATGCTTCTTACATTACACTCTTTTCTGGTTATATGCCTCATATCCCACCCCCTAGGGAGTCTTCCTTGATGGGAAAGGAAAAGAAAAGCCAATTTTGCAAAACCAACCAACACATTGACCACAGCTGACCGAGTGCCATTCCATTTTTACCTACACAGCATCTCTTCCCTCTGACTCTTCTCTTCTGACACCCAGCTGGCGCCTTAATTCAAGCCCTCATCACTTCTCACCTTGGTAGGGGGCAACAGCCTCCTCCCTAATCCCTTCCCCACTCCTGGTCCTTCTTTATATTGCTCCCAACGATGATTCTGACCCCGTGTGACTCCCCTACTCAATCCTAGTGGCTCCCCATTGAGGTTTGGAAAAAACACAGAAGCTTCTGCTTAGCTTTTAGGGTCACTCAACTTGAACCCAACCTATCATTCCAGACTCATTGTATATCACTCCCTCCTTACCTCTTCCTAGGAGAGACCCTCTCTTCCTTTACTTAATAAATAATAAACTTAATAAAGCTTAATAAAGCTCAGACTTTCCCTTCTACGTTAAGCCTTCCTGTAGCTAGCACTCCCAAAATTGGAGAAGTGTCCAAGCGGCAGGTGTAGATTTGCAGATTCCTTAAGCAACGGCTGGATCCCCACCAGTACAGCAGGTGGTGCCCAGAGGAGATTCTTTATCTAAGGTGTTGTGCAAAGAGGTCTCCAAACTTCTTTCTAATTCTCCAATTCTGTGATCTGACCATGTCACTCCCTACTCAACAAACTCAATAAAATCCCACCTTCTACAAGAAACCTTTCCCAGTACCTCTTAATTCCAGTTCCTTCCTTCTGTGGATTATTTCTAATTTATCATTTGTATATCTATCTGTCTATCTATCTATCTATCTATCTATCTATCTATCTATCTATCTATCT
>NW_020951147.1:1277481-1338341 GCF_900497805.2 Vombatus ursinus
ATCTATCTATCTATCTATCTATCTATCTATCTATCTATCTATCTATCCATCCATCCATCCATCCATCATCTATCTATCTATCTATCTATCTATCTATCTATCTATCTATCTATCTATCTATCTACCTATCAGTCTATCTATCTATCTATCCATCTATCTATCTATCTACCTATCTATCTATCTACCTATCAGTCTATCTATCTATCTATCTATCTATCTATCTATCTATCTATCTATCTATCTATCTATCTATCCATCTATCTACCTATCAGTCTATCTATCTATCTATCTATCTATCTATCTGTCTGTCTGTCTGTCTGTCTGTCTGTCTGTCTGTCTATCTATCTACCTACCTACCTATCAATCTATCTAGTTTCTATGTTGTCCCCCCCAGTAAACCGTGAGTTCCCTAAGAGTGGGAACTATCCTTTGTATTTCTTGGTATCTTCAGAACTCAGCATAGTGCCTGGCACAGAGTAGGCACTTAATAAGTCTTTATTGACTGACTACTGGATGGGACCTTGATGGGACCAGTTTTATGTAGGAACTAAACTAAGTTTGAACTCATTCTCCTCAAAAACTGAGGTGGGACAGAGGACAGTGTGCCTTCAAGGTGTTAGGGGATAAATGTCTATACTTTTGTCCTTGCTATGTCTTGGAGATACATATTCTTTTATAAAAAGTGATGGATGTTAAGTGATTAAATGGAATTGGGGTGCTAATCCTTCATTGGCATTAGTGAGGAGGATATAGTACCATTAAAGATGAGACCCCTCAAAGCCCTGAGGGTACCTCTGGAACTCAGGAGGAGATGTGGCAGTCTGGTGAGCCAGAGCATCCTCCCTTCAAATGTATGACAATGCTTTTGCCTGTCTTCCTTGACCTTTGGCTTCTGGTCCTGGTCTGCAGGAAAGAGTGGAATGGACAGGAGTATGTGGGTGGGCCTCAGAGCCCTGGGCAGCCTTTGGCCTTGAGTCAGAAAGAAGTATAGCAGCCCCCACCCAGATCCTTTACTATTTGTGTGAGATTAAGCCTGGGGTCATCCAACAGATGGGTAGAAGTCCCTTTCCTGAAATGTTTGGCTGGAGAAGGCAAGTTTGACAATTAGCAAAGCCATATCCAAGCCCTCCAGGCCCTGCTCTGTTCCTCAGGAGGTGGCCTGTTCTCAGCCTATAAACACCAGCTGAACTCAGATAACTCCCTCTTTGAAAAAGCAAAAACCACAGCAATCTGTTGGACTTAACAAGACGTTCCTATGGATTTTTCTGTCAGTCAATGACCCTGCTCTAAGCCCTGTACCAGAGATGGGGGTTCAGAGGCTCCTGCTTTTGAAGAATTTAGAAATCCAGAAGGGGAGATGGGAAAATACACAGAAAACCCCAGGACATACGTGCAGCAAGAAAGAGATAAATAAGGACATACTGATAGACCTGCGTAGCAGAGCTGGCAGGGTCAGGCACCTGGATAGGTTGGGAGACCTGCACTTGCCCCTAATTTAAAAAACAAATAAACAAACAAACAAATGAAATCTTAGTGTGCAAGGCTTAATCCCTACCCGAGCACCCCATTAGTGGCCATTTAGCCTGTGCTTGAAGACCTCCCATGATGGGGAACTCCCTCCCTCTAGAGATAGCCAGCCCATTCTCCTTTGAGGCAGCTCTTATTTCTGGAAGGTTTTTTTCTTACTTACCTCTATAATGACCTCTTTGCAACTTGCACCAAACAGAACCAATCAAATCCCTTCCCAGAAGTGAAAGACAGCCCTGCCGATTCTGAAAGATAGCTGTCATTGTCCCTGAATCTTTTCTGCCCTTGGCTAAACATTCCCAGCTCTCTGAACCAATCCCCATGTAACTTGGTTTGGGGACCCTTTCCTTTTAGAGTCAAACTCCTCTGGACAGTCACTCACCGGCCCATGCACGACCTTCATGATATAGCACTCCCAGCTGAACAGAATCCTCTGGTTGGAGTCGGACCAGGCAAGGCTGCTGTGGGCAGAGGATGGCCTCTCTCTCTGTCCAGCCGCTCCCCCCACCCCAGCTCTCATTCTACAGCCTACAGTCACGTTGGCTCTTTTTGGATGCAAAGTCATGGTGCTGACTCCCGAGAGATTGCAGCCCACAACAACTCCCACCCCTGATTTTTCATCTGAACTGCTCTATAGCCATGATTGGTTGATTTCCCCATCCTATAATTGTGCTGTTGATTGCTTGGAGCCCACGTGTAAAACTTGACATTTATTCAATTCAATAAACGTTTATCAAGCACCAACCAAGGCACTTGTTAAATTCAGTCCATTGTTCTCTATTCTCAAAGCCTCTTTGGTCATCCACTCCATCAGCTCATAATAAATAACAACATGAGAACTGACAATGACAGTGAACCTTAGTGGCTGAATGAAGAATGCTTAGAGGGGTTATTTCATCTGATTCTCACAACTACCGTCCTATAAAGTAGAGGTTGAAGGCATTAGCCCCATTTTTCAGGTGAGGAAATTGAGGCTTACAGAAATCAAGTGATTTGCCCAGGGTCACACAGGTAGTGTCAGAGGCAGAATTTGAACTCAGGTCTCCCTGACTTCACCTCTAGCATTCCTAGATTATTCCTCTTAACTTCATATTTCGTATAAAGTTGACAAGCATCTTAACCAACCATTTATCCAAGTCAGGAACAAATGATGACTAGGACAGTTCTAGTCAAACATCATTGAAGGAGGAGCTGGGGGACACGGGTTCTGTAACTGTTCGGTGACCCTGGGCAGTTTTGTAGTTCCCTCCCCACCGCCCCCCTGGAAGGTTAGTTTCCTCTTCTCTAAAACAGAGGCCACAGATAACCCTCCCCCTCTGGTGCCACAGGAATGCTTTAAGGAGGAAGTGAAGTAGATCGGGCAACTTCTTGGGCACTCGATGCCTCTACCGCTGAGGACTCCGGGACTGACAGTGCCTTTTACTGAGGAGGGACCTTCCCTTGGCTGATGAATGCTTAGATGAGCTCTAAGTGCCCATGGTGTCCTAGGCTGCCCCACTGATGTGATCTCGAGGGTAACTGATTCACGGGCATTTCACAAACTGAGATACACTTTAAACTTCATCTAACCTTTACATACATATATGCTTCTCTCTCTTTCTCCATATATATATGAAGGAGAGAGGGAGGGATGGAGGGAAGGAGAGAGAGGGACAGAGAATTGTGGTCCTCTGGAGGTGAGCACGGGGTGTACAGCTAGCCATGGGACCCCTCCAGCTGACCACAAGGTCCCAAGGAGGGCATCGGGTAAAGGCAGCAGCGGTGTGACTGAGGAATTACTGGACAATGCTGAGTTGATGGACCATGCAAGAGCTGAGGAACTGCCAGGGAAAGAGCCACCATGTGCGTGAACAAACTCAGCAGGTGGAAAGGAGGTGTGAGTTTGGAGTCATCGTGCCTGGGTTCAAGTTCTAGTTCCCTGCCTCTTACCATAGCCTTGGGCAGGCCACTTAAACTCTCTGACCTAAGTCGACTGATGTGCCAAATGTAAGGATTGGTCTGGCTGAGCTCTGAGCTCTCTCTAGCGTTTCACTGGTGCCATAATTGCTAGGGCCTGGGCAGGTCCAGGATCTGGTGTTTAGGGACTTGGGCGGGAGCCCTGGCATTTTTGTGTGTCCAGTAAGACACAAACTGTCCTACCTATATTTGCTGTCTTGTTCACCCGAGTGCTTGCATGGGAGCTGAGTGGAGACTTAGACCTGAGTCAAATTCTGGTATTCCCACCAAACCCAGTTTCTAGATTGGTTCATTAGATTGGAAATTCCTTGAGGGCAGGGGTTGTCTCTGGCCGCTATTGTATCCCCAGGGCTTAGCACAATGCCTGACGTATAGTAGGTGCTCGCTAAATGTTGATTGTGCAAACCCAGAACTTTACTTCTGGACCATGGGGACTTTTCCTGGAATGTTATGGAGCTTTGGGTTTAGCAAAGCAGACTCCTAGGCTAACGGACTCACCACAGGTGGTAACGTTGTATTTCTGTATTATCAGTGGCCAAATTTAGACAGACTCTTAGAAGAATAGGGCAGGCACCAGCTCCAAGCAGCACTAGACAATTATGCATTTGGGTGAGTGTAAACACCAGTCAGACGAGATTTTGATTTTAGGTGCCCATACCATATGTGAGGGGGGTACCACTGAGAGGACTCAACATGCTAAATTGACTCTCTGGGGGAGTAGGCAGCGCTACAGTGGATAGAATATTGGGCTTGGAATCAGGAAGACTTATCTTCCTGAGTTCAAATCTGGCCTTAGACGCTTCCTAGCTATGTGACCCTGGGCAAGTCACATAAAGCTGTTTGCCTCAGTTTCCCTCTTTGTAAAATGGGCTGGAGAAGGAAATGGCAAACCACTCCAGTATCTCTGTCAAGAAAGCCCCAAACGGGGTCATGAAAGGTTGGACATGACTGAACAATAAGCAGCATTGGCCATAGGGTCTGTTAGAATCCTCAGATCTTGTCACATAAACTATTTTTCTAAACTCTTCTCACCCTGTCCTGGTGCAGTTGGACCTTGGCAGCGCATTTTACATTTATCCTATTAAATCAGCATCATCTGTTAAGGTTGAGTATCCGGGGGAAGATGTCTATACTATGAAGATAAACTGGGTACTTGTCAATAGACATCGGTTATCTTCCATCCATCCTTCCAGGCTCCCAGGCTATAATGGGACACCAAAGAATTCTTTGGATGCCACTCATTAGTGTTCGGAAGGGTCCAGAGATCTGGTCCATGGCTATGTCTGAGACAGAGCTTGGAGCAGTTACTGAGGGACAGAGAAAGCAGCCAGGAATATTTGTAACTAGACTTTGAGGGATTAATTATAACATTTTTGTCTGGAAGGGGATGTGAGTCAGTACCAACATTCTGAGAATTCTGAATGAATAGGAATGGAGTGTGACCAGTAATTTCTGAGGCCCTGGGAGGGAGGTAAACTCCTGCCTGGGTGGTGGGAGTGTGGAAAGAGGGTTTAGTGGAGCTAGTAAGAGGTTCTTAGGGAGAGATTCTGGTGTCCTCCCATGGACCACCTTGGGCTTTTAGGGAGAAATGAGGAGAGATCCCTGGAGGACACAGAGCAGTAAGTTCCAAGGGTCTTTTACGAGTAAAGAGAAAGTTTCTCCCAGGGAGAAACCGCTGGACACAGGCACTGGGTATGAGTGTAAGGTCACTGTGATCTATGGCACCATCTTTTAGTACTAGGAGATCCTTTTGGATACTGATTCCATTCTCTACATTAACTGGCCCTCCCCATTATGTGTCAGCTGCAGAGCTGGCTGGGCAAGGGTGAGTCAGAAGGTGGTATCCATCCCTCAGGGACGAGCTTGTCCAAAAGCCCATCTGCCAGGGGAAAGGTCTGCCCCCAGCAGCACGACCCTGAGCAGCAGTAGGGCCTTGCCCTGGCTGTCCTCTCTGCATGCTGGGAAGCTCTCCCATCCCTCCTTACTGCCACCACCACCTTAGAATCCCTAGCTTCCTTCAAAACTTGGTTCAAGTATTGCATCCTGTCTGATCAGACACTAGTGCCCCCTCAACCTAGGAAACTGCTCATAGCATAAAATCACCAGCATTTAGGATATATGTCTATATGTCCATGTGCCTCCCTCATTAGATTGTAAGTTCTTTGAGGGCACAGAATGCTTCCTCTCTGCCTTTGTTTTCCCAGAGCCTAGTGGTGTCTGACACACAGTAGGTGCTTGTGTTTGGTGATTGGTTGATAAGAGTACAGGCTACAACAGGGGGATGAAAAACACCCTAGAAGAAATTGTGATTCCCCACAAAAACCTTTCATTACCTAGGATAACAGCCTTCTGCCCTCTACTTTAAAGAGAGAAAATCAAAAGCTCCTCTCCCTAGGTTGTGGCCTGGGCTCTGGTAGCACACACTCCGGATTCCTTCAACCTCCTACGACTTTGGGCAGGCATTCTGGCTGCCGGGATGGAACTTTCCGCAGCAGAGAAAGTCCTTTTTGGTCTTTAGATGCTCCTTCCTAAGGCGACGTATCCAGACAGATTTCCATCCACAGGGATTCAGGCTATGGGAATACTCAGTCTACACATGACTCCCACTTGCTGTACATCCTGCCGCCCAATGAGGGCTGCCACGCTCCTGAGATGGAATTATTACTTCCAGTTTCTCCCATTTGTAACTTGTTTGTATATAGTTGTTTGCCTGTTTCCACCATTAAACTATGAGCTCCTTGAGAACCAGGACTGTCTTTTGCTTGTTGACTTGGCTAGGGCTAAAGATTATTAGGGTTCTAGTTTTAAGGGGATATTTAGCATTTCAGTATTCTAAGGCCCCCTGTTTCCCACACACCCTGAAATAAAGGGGCCAGGAGCATAACTCCAGAAACAGCTTTGTTCAGTCACACAGAAAAGGAAGCGCCAAAGCCCCAGACTGGTTGGAACCACCAAGGTCGCCTAGCCGATCCCAGGCTCAGACAAAAAACTCCTCTAAACATCCCCATTAGCTGGTTACCATCCTGTGATTGGAGACTTCCAATGACAGGGAACTCACTACTTTTAGGACATCAAGTCAAATGCTACATGAACCCAAAATCCAGAAGAAAAGAAGGAAGACACTTCCAACTTGGAACCTACTGTAGGTAAGAGGGACAATGGAAGGTCTCCAACTTAAGAAAGGATTGTGCATTTAAATTTATTTCAAATAAATGCTCAGTCAAAATACTACATGGATCTGTGTACATTTACTTGTCTTTTTTAAAAAAAAATGTTTCCATGAAATGATTTTTTTTGGTTAATCACCTAATTTTTAATACAATATTTATATACAAAACCCCATTTCAAACAACTTCCTGTACAAGAGAAAATAAAGCATCCATTTGTACAATTTCAGCAAATAACAAAAGTATTGGAGCCCTTGGTGTTAGGGTCAGAGACTGCCTGCCGCTCACACAAACGTCAGGACGTCACACAGGGAATGAGGAAGAGGAGTGATTACATTCATTGTTCTCTTGGAGAGGGTCTGGCCTTTGGAAATCTCAGACCATCGGGCTTTGGTGTATGTGGAGAAGACTCCTGTCACTTAGGAGAACTCTGTGTGTGTGTGTGTGTTTAATAAGCCTTATAAATGATTGTTGTCCAATAGTGAAATTCCTGTAAGTAAAGATAGAAGAGCGTGTTACCAAAATATAAGCCCTTTATTAATAAAAATCTTTGGTAGGAACAATCTTTTAAATGCCTTGCAGAGATATTTGGTTAACATAATAAACTCCATCCACCTCTGGTACATTTTAGGCCAACAGCAGAAAAAAAATCAATCTCACCCCATAATTTATTTTTGAAACCAATAAATACCATGAAGCTGAGACTGTCTCCTCTGGAGCGAGTCAGTATGACTTCTATTTAAAACCTGAAATAGCCTCTAAAAATACCCCTCAGGATGCCTTTATCGACATGGTTCCATCCAAACCAAAGGGTTTGACAAAGGATTGGGGGTGGGTGGATAGGGGAAGGAGAGGGAGAGAATAGATTGGGGTTGGCCACCTGGGTGTGTTTGGGGTGGTCTGGAGGGCCTTCCCCCATGGGAGGCCACAGTCAGCTCCTCCCAGCATGCACTGCATCTGGGACCCTGAAGGCCAGACTCCAATCCCCCACTCCCTAGGCTGCTTGGGGCAGGGCTTTCTCAGGTGGAAGCTCAGAAGGCCCCAGTATGAAGAACAGGAACATTATTGGTAGAAACAGATTCCCTTCCCCTGCTCTGGCAGCTTCTGAAAACCCACCTCCAAACCCAGCTTGTGACTCAGCAGCTCCCTCTGCTGCTAGGAGCGCAGGCCTTGCATCGAGGGAAACCGCTTTGTCTACATGTTAAGGCATCAAAAAAGTTCGAAAGGCTTTTTCCTCTGGTGACCCTTACTCGTCTTTCAGCAGAAGACATTACTGAGTCTTCCGAGAACTGTTTGTAGTATCTGCACCAACCCTATGGGCATCGCCATCAACTTGTGGTTTTTTATTTTTCATTTTTTTTGATTAACCTTGGAGAGAGAGAGAGAGAGGAGAGAGAGAGAGAGAGAGGGAAAGCAAGAGAGAGAGAGAGAGAGAGAGTGAGAGATTCCCTGCGTTACAGTTTGTGCAAAAAAAAAAAAAAAAAAAAGGAAGAGTGCCCCGTCAGGACATGGTCCTCTGTTTCTGCAAGAAGAGAACTTCTGCCCAGCACAGGCACCGCCAGATTTTGGCCCGCTCTGGACCCTGCGCCAGGCTGTCCGTGAGTCAGACCGTACTGCAGGCAGAGCAGCTCTCCCTAGCGTGCCCCAGGGCTCTGGAAGTCCGGGCCTCTCTCCTGCTAAATTGCCACATGGTAGGAGCGTCTGGATGCTGCGCTGCCTCGCTGGGGCCTGGGGAATGGCGGGCTGTGATTATTGCAGTTGTCGCCCTGGAGGTTATCTTTCTCCTTTGTGGTCTCCAGCATCTGCTGCTTGCCCTGCTCCTCCTTCATGAAGAGTTCCACCAGGAGGACCTTCTCCTTGTGAATCTGCTGGCTGATGTCTTTGGGAATGTCGGGGATGATCCAGTCTACGAAGTCACTCATGAACATGACCAGGTTCTGGGGGGAAGAGAGAGGAAGAAGAATGGAAGGGAAAGCATTATTGTGAGAACTTAGCCTTATTTCTAGCCAAGCCTGGTGACCTGTATGCTCTGACTCTTTGCTGGGCTGCCCCTCCACTGGGGGGGCCATTGAAGGAGATCAATAAAGTATCAGAAAGACATCTGCTCGGGAGGATTTCAAAAAAGAAACAACTTGTGCTTGGGACTCCATGGGTTCACTTTTAAACTTCCCAAGGGATGGAGGTCATGGGGGAGGGGGAGGGAGAAGGGAGCTTACCTTTCCTTATTTTCCCTAGCAGTAGTGATCATGAGGGTTGTCCAACCCAAAGCTTTTCTGCACAAGTAATTCCCATTCCTCCTGTCATGGTGCCCCCATTTCATGGCACCTTGCTCTGAGGATGCAGAAGGCACTTCAGGATTTTGTAGGAATCCTCATTCTGACTCTGAGATGGAAGAGATCTCAGAGACCATTTAGGCTCCAACACCCTCAGCAGGTGGCTGTCCAAGCCCCTCCTGGAACCCTTCGCGGGGAAGCCCTCTCGATGCTGAGACTGCTCCCGAGCCGCAAATCCAGCTCTGTCTTTAAAGCCAAGCAGAGCAAGTTGCCTCCTCTTCCCCTACGCCATCCTTCAAACACTTCAAGATGGCGCCCAAGGTTCTCCAAGGATCACAGATCTAGAACAGTGGCCACTTAGTCCTAGAACCATAGGACCCTACCTTTAGGGACCATCCCATCCAACCCCTCATTCTGCAGGGCAGAAGACTGAGGCCCAGAAAGGTGGAGTCACTCTGGGAGGAGGTGGTAGAACGGAGGCCTGGTGACTCCAGTTTGGGTCTCTTTTCCTGGCATCTCAGTGCTATCCCTAGTTTCTTTAGCTGATCTTATATGTCACAGCACTATCGGTCAATACTACGGAGGAGTGGGCAGGCAATGACCCAACAGGCGCCAAAGTCCTTTGGCTCCATAACAAATGGATTAATTCTGTCAATGGGAATTTGCCGAGCACCTGGGATGTCCTGCGTGGCTCTGTCCTTGGTGCTACAGTCATCAGATCCATCTGCTTGCTAAGGTGCCCTGGAACCTCTGGTCTCATGGTGAAACCCAGGCTGTGCCTACTTTGCGCATGAGTCAGAGCACGTGGGCAAGGAAGGCCAGCAGCTTTCTGCTGATTCCACAGGGTGGCCCAGCTTTCTTTGGAATCACCATGCCCTAGGACCTGGCATGGATGATAGGCAAAAGGAATTGAGTGATCAGCCCAGCCAGAAGCTCCTCTCTTGGCTCCTGTAATCAACAGCCCAGAGCTGGGGGCTGGGCTCCCTGATCCCAACCCCTGGTCATGATTTTGGAGCTCTTTGCCTATGATTAGGCCCATGGTTTGGGCCTTGCTTTCTGCTGGAGAGCTCTTTCCAGCCTAATGCACAGAGAGACAAGTGGTTTCCCCTCTACCTTTCAATATCCTGTTGGAGAGAGAAATAAATGGCAACAGGCTTATACAGACTGCTCTCTGTTGTTCAGTCATCTCAGTTGTGTCCACTCTCTGGAACCCCATTTGGGATTTTCTTGGCAAAGATACTGGAGATGTTTGCCATTTCCTTCTCCAGCTCATTTTACAGAGGAGGAAATTGAGGCAAACAGGGTTAAGGGACTTGCCCAGGGTCACACAGCTAGTAAGTGTTTGAGGCCAGATTTGAACCCAGGAAGATGAGTCTTCCTGACTCAGGCTTGGCACTGTACCCACTATGGTGCCACCTAGCTGCCCAAAACTGCTCTCAAAGAAGCATCAATATGACAGCTGGGGTTCAGGTCCTCAGTGGGGATAGGCTCCTTTAAGGAATTCTTGTGATCAAGGCCCAGATCTTTGTCTGTGAAGCTTTTATGGACCTGATATCTTAACCTCCCCCAACTAATGTCCCAGGAAATAGAGAGGTGTCTTTATAAAATTAACTTAAAATTTTCCCTGACACATTTTGTTTGACATCCCTTTCATTTCCACCGGCACTCCTCCCTGGAGTCTAACAGGATATGCCACGCTCCACACCCATGGTCCCTAACTTCTGCAAAGGGAGGCAAGGACATTTTCTCAGGGTTCTCTCCAGGGAGTTTCTCCTGGGAAAGTGTTCTGAGGCCCCACCCACTCACTGGTCTCTCCCCTGGTGATCTCATGTTTGCTGATGCTCCATTGAAGCTCCCCCTACCCTGAGCTCCCAGGGTTCTTTCCGTCTTCACAAACCTCCCCCCTTTCCCCTTTTGTTTAACTACTACCATCCCCTCAGGGCTCTATTTTTGGTCATTTATTGGCCTCCCTCCCTGGAAAAGCTCATGAGCTAACATAGTTTCAACTACCAACCGGATATAGATAATGCTGGACTTACTGTCAAGCCCTGACCTCTTTCTATTCTTGAATAAATGAATGAAAAGGAATTTGCTAGGACTTACTAAGTGCCAAGCTCTGTGCTAAGCTCTGGGAATACAGATCGGAAAGTGAGACCATCCCTGACCTCATAGAGCGTACATTCTAAAAGGGGCAGACATCACCTTCATTGATTCCCTAGAAAGCTTCAGGACATTGGACCAAATGAGCTCTGAAGTCTCTTCCAGCTGGAAAATCCATGAATGACTTTCTAATGATATCTACTTGGGTGCCTAATGGACACTTACCCCAAGCTGACCCCCAAAGTCCCTCAGCCCTAATTTCTTCATTGGTACCATATCTGTCCCCTCCTTACCGCACCCTGGGCTCTCCCCTTTACCTCTCAGATCTGTCCCTTTTCTCCTTATTTCTGCAGCACTCCCTTCACACCTCCCCCACCTCAGAGTCTTGTGCCAGCTTCTTTGGTGGGAATTCATGCCTCCATTTTCTCCTGTGCCCTCCAATCACAGAATTTTAGAATTCCACCAGTACTTAGTAGCCAACTAGTCTAACCCATATCCAAAAAAATGAATCCCTACCACCACACATCCAACAAGTGGGCATCTTTCCTCTGCCTGAAGACCTCCAAGGAAGGGGAAGGAACCTACCACTTCCTAACTGTGGCCATGCTACTTATAGCAAAGAGACCAGGATTGCTCAAATACCCTTAGCATCAGGTCACTCTGCTTCTCAAGAACACACAGTGATTCCCTAATGCATCCAGCCCCCAGCCTGCAGAATCTTCTCATGGCTGCGTGTGCTTATGGTGCCAACCTTGTTTATTAGGCAGTTACTGTGTGCCAGGCACCGTGCCCAATGCTGAAGATACAATGAAAGACAAAAGCAGTCCCTGTTCTCAAGGAGTTTATATTCTGAGGAGGGAGGTAACAACAGACATCTAAGACACATCCAAGGATGGAAGACGATGAAGAGGAGAAGACACCACCAGTGGGAGAGATAGGCAAAGGGCTTCTGCAGAAAGTGGGATTGGAAGGAAAACAGAAGGTGGAAACGAGGAGAGAGACAGCCGGTGAAAAGGCCGAGACGAGCTGAAACGCCAGGCGTGTGTGAGCCACAGCAAGGAAGCCAGGGGAGCCGGATTATAGAGTGTGTGTATGGGGGGTGAGGGGGCAGTTGATGTGTAAGAAGACTGGAAGGGCAGGAAGGGCTTTAAAGACAAACAAAGCATTTTAGATTTGACCCTGGAAGCAAGAAGGAGCTATTGGAGTTTAGTGGGGTCGGGCGGGGTAGAGTTAGGGTCAGTCCTGGGCTTAGGCAATGAAGTGCAGCATGGATTAGACAACTAGGAGGTAATCTGAACAGTCCAAGCAAGAGGTGGACAGGAACTTGACCTGGGGAGGGGGGTGTCTGTGTAGAGAAGAGAGAGGGAGATACAGACAGGAGATGTTGTGACGGTAGCAATGGCAAGATTTGGTAACAGATTAGATCTAGGGAGTGAGCTGAGCTCACTGTTGGCGGCGGGGGGCGTGGACGAAGATGGGACCAAACCTTCCCAAGAGCCCTTGATTCTGTGATTGCAGGGCTCATTTCCAGAACCCACATGAGGGGTCTGGAAAACTCCTTTTCCTGATCCATAAAAACCCAAGGCCCACGTTACCTGGAAGACGATCACAAAGGCCAGTCGGGCAGCCAGGACCGCCCAGAAGTCCTTGGATATCTCATACTTGTTTTCTGACCAAGGCGGTTCTCGGTAATCTTTGTACCTGTAGAAGACATGAGAGGCCAGACAAGAATTTAAACAGGACCTCGGGTTTCTTGTTGTATTCATTCATTCGTTAGGTATTTATTAAGCACCTGCTGTGTGCCAGGACATCTTTGGAGACTACAAATTGGCCCATCTGCGCTGATAGAGGGATTGCTCTCCCTGGGAGGTCTCCATGCTGGATGAAATTATAGGATCAGTTAAAATAAAAGTGCTGAGTGGTGTTAGGCACTACCAAGATAAAAATCAGGGTTCCTGACCTCAAGGAACTTATATTCTATTGGGCGAGACAACACTTCCACATGTGAGCCACACAAAGGAGAGGAAAGGTCATTGGAGGGGCAGCAATCAGGGGGTGGACATCAGGAAAGGCCTCGAAGAGGAGGATGGTGGGAAGGGAGCTAAGCCTGGAAAGGGCTGGGGATGCACAAGGAAAATAACCCAAGGGTGGTGACCAAAGCTGTCCCTTGTAAACAAGTCCCACAACCGACTGGTAGCCCAACACCCAAACATCACCCAAGTGGTGCCTGGCAGCATAGGAGGTGCTGAATAAGGGGTTGTGGACTGACTGACCCCTGAAGACGGTGCTGGCACTGGACCGAACTGCATGGAAGAGGCCTTAGAGGTCACTTCTCTGCCACCTTCACCTTACAGATGGGGAAACTGAGGCCCAGAGACAAGAAGTGAACTGCACAAGGCCACACAGTTGTTAGTGTCAGAGTTAGAACCAGAAACCCAGTTTGGGACTCTTCCTCCTGCTCCTACCCAGTTTCCCAGAGTGTCAGGCTCATGAGAATATGTCTGCAAAGCCGTTAGGGCAGGTTTCAAGGAAGGGAAGCGGGGTAAACTTTCCCTGGGAGTCCCCTTGGCAAGGGCAGAACCACCTAAGAACCAGCTCATCTGGTGGAGCAAAGGCTGAGAGTCACGGGCCACCAGGGACATGCTTTCTCCCTGCCTGGGGAATCCCACAGCAGCCCTGGGAATGTGAAGGACCTGTCCCACTGCCACACACGGCTGGCACAGACCAGGGAGAAGGCTATCATGGTCTAGGAGAGCAGGCTCCAGAGAAAGAGGAGCAAAGTCAGCAAGGGGTACCGGCAGCCAGGCTCCCCCAGCTTGCACCCCAGAAGGCCCCATTTTTTCCTCCCCGAAAGACGAAGACCAGCCCTCATTTGCTTTAATTGGGTGCTGGGAAGATTGGTGGCTTCATGCCTCTGACGCAAACTGGCATTAAGAAAAAAATACTCCTGGGGTCACTAAGAGGGTGATGTAGGGAGGGATGAGTATATTGCCTTAATGGCATCTGGGAAGCAAAGCAGGGCTCCGAAGGGGAGAAGTCCCAGGGTGGGGTCCCAATGCTAACAGGTAGATGAAAGGAAAGGCAAGAACTCAGTCCCTGCCCTCAAGGAACTCACATTCTAATGGGGGTGACATCATACACATAGTGTCCATCGGGGTGGGGTCCTTCTAGGTGGAGTCCAAGTTTTACAGAACAAATCCTTTTATTAAGGGGATTTGTTCTATGAAGTTTGGATTCAGTCAAAGGGCGGAGCTTGAGGATTTAGTGGGCCACCTGTGGCCTTGAGGCTGCTGGTTCCCCACCCCTGGTGTAGATGGAAGGGAATCACTGAGGTGTCACAGGATGTTAGAGTCATACCTCAAACATTTTCATGATGGGGAAGAAGGGGGTCCTTCCAGGAAGGAAGCCTGCCTCCCCAGATGTCAGCGCCCTGGGGCAAAGCCCAGTTTGTCCCCTGCTAGTTAACTGCTTGGCTGTATTTTGTCCTGACTGCTTTCTTGGCGCACCCTCTCTGGCCATTGCTGCCCACCTCCACCTGTCCAGCTGCTGCTTTCCTCCAAGAGCCTGAGGGCTAAGATGGCAACACTGGGCATGAGGAGCTCTGCCTCCGTCAGCTGGGATCACAAGGGGAGGGAAGGCATGACGCTCCCAACCCCAAGCTAGTCCGGCACACCTCCTGCACTCACGCGGCTCATTTTCCTCTTTTCTTTTTCTGAAGGGGCCACTATAAATCCATACCGGCAAATCTGCACCTCATAGCCCAGCTCCATGGGGTCGTTGGGAGCCGTCCCGGCTTGGAAGTCGCTGACGTTGAAATAGGAGAGCGTGTGGTTCACGAAGCCGTGCATGGAGCCGTTGGAGCTGTACATGTAGCGGTACACGAGGCGGGGGATGAAGTCTGACGTGAAGGAAATGACGAATGCCTACAACGCCACAGAAGAGAGAATCAGAGGCACAAAGACGGCCTGGGCCATCAGCACACGGGGAATCCTAGCCTGATTCCAATACAAGTAAGGAAGGCCTTAGACTTTCCCTGAGCAAACCTGCCTTGCTTCCATTTTACTGTGTCCTGAATGAAGTGAGATCCTTGGCCAGGCAGCTCTGAGCAAGTGCTGGCTGGAGGAGGAGGGGGAAGGGGGGGAGGAAGAAGAGGGGGAAGGGGAGGAGGAAGAGGGGGAAGGGGAGGTCACCTCCTGGAGATGCCCTTTATGCACCCCCCCTTCAGCCCAACGTTCCAGGCCCCTCAATACCACAATACAAGACCTCATTGTTCAGCCCTCTTCCCGAGCAGGGTTCTGTGCTCTGGGCCTTCTTCCCCCCACCCCCACCCCCTGCCCCAGCCTTCTCAGTCCTCTATCCCACCCCTTCAGAACTCTGGTGAACCAGACAAATCCAGTCCAACTGGGCTGATAACGGCTTCATGTGCATGGTCAGTGTCCTTGCTCTTGGGGAAATGTTAGCTGGGAAAAGGCCTGTGAGAGAGACTGAGGCTGTTCTTCAAAGTATACCCCAACAAGGGGGTTGATTCTCATCCACCCACAGGGCAGCCCTGGTCTGGAGGCGGCAGCCACAGACAACTTTTCCAACTCCAGAGATGCCTGGAGGAGCCCAAGGGAGGGCACCCTGCCAGTCTCTTCCTGATAAGATTACTCAGATGTTGGGACAATGGCTGGTTACCTCCCTGGGCTCCGGGCACAACAGGTGTTTCTCTCATAGATTGGGTAAGCCTACGCTGATTGACTGCCCCAAGGACAGGCTTTGGCTGCTGGAGACACAGCCTCTGGCCTTCTTGGACAAAAGTCCACTGGCCTCTAATTGGGAGCACAGGGCTCAAAAGACATTTCCCAGCTGCCAGACTTCCTCCCGCCTAGGGAATTGGCCAAGGAGACTGCATTTGAAGTGACCGCTAGGCCCAGCATACACATGCTAAGTGCAGGTCTCTTCCTTCCAATGCAATCTGGTCTGGGGCCACCATCTTAAGATTACTTTAACCTAAGTAAAGCGACCATAAACCTTCCTCCAACAGAGTACAGGGAGATAGGAGGAGGCTGCCAATGCTGCCTGGTGGGACGGGGAAGGGGGAAATCCAACCAGGCCTGTAGGAAGGAGGGGAGGAAGGAAAGGGAGCCATGAGTGCAAAATCCTCAAAGAGATCAGGGAACTGGTACACGGGGAGAAGCCTCCATGGGAAAGAGGGCTCCATGGGCTGGCAGCCATTGGCAGAGAGACCTGGTCAGCCCCTGACTTGTTGAAGGGATGGTCAGGGGCATGAGAAACACATATGGAGCTTTGGAAAGATGAGGGCCAGCAAAAAAGGGGCAGAGTCATGGCATCAAGGGCATCGAGGGACCTCGGGGGCTATGGGCTCCCACATCCTCGATTTATCGTTGAGGAAAGCGTGGGCCAGAGAAGCTGAGTGATTTCCCTAATGTCACAAACATCCACCTCGGAGGGATGATCTGTCTATTTATCTATTTATTTGGCTAGGCAATGGAGTTGAGTGACTTGCCCAGGGCCACACAGCTAGCAAGTGTTATGTGTCTGAGGCCGGATTTGAACTCAGGTCCTCCTGAATCCAGGCCTGGTGCTCTATCCACTGTGCCACCTAGCTGCCCCACAGAGGGAGGATCTAAAGCTGGGTTCCGACAGCCCAGAACCCCAGTTCTTCTCACCATGGCGCCTGACCTCAATGGAGCTGGGTAGTCCAGGCAGTGTGAGGAGACCTCAACTCCATTACTGATGACCCATGGGAACTTGGGCCAGTCTCTTTCCTTCTCTGGGCCTCAGTTTCCTTGTCTGTCACAGGAAGGGATGACTACCTTGCCCTCTGAAGTCTTTTTCAGTTTTGTTTTGTTTTTTAGGCCATTGGGGTTAAGTGACTTGCCCAGGGTCACACAGCTAGTAAGTGTCAAGTGTTTTTTCTGAGACTGGATTTGAACTCAGGTCCTCCTGACTTCAGGGCCAATGCTCTATCCACTGCCCCACCTAGCTGCCCCCAGTCTCTTTTTTAGTTTTGAATCCCATGGGCTTTTCCTGAGGTTGTGGATGATGTAGGATGAATGTGTGTGTCTGTTTTTAAACCCAACCTAGATAAGCCCCTGTCAATATAAGGAGACAGCTAGGTGGAATCTGGAAGACCTGAGTTTAAATCCTGCCTTAGTCGCTCACTGGTTGTGTGGCCCTGGGCAAGTCACTTACCCTAAGTCATCTGTAAAATGAGGGGCCTGGATGCAAGGGTCTCTAAGGTCCCCCCAACTTAGATCTAGGATCTCAAGAGATAAACTGTCTGTAAGGGAAACAATTTCTTTACCCAGGTTTAACTTTCTGAAGGCCAGTGACCTCATCTCTTCCAATTAGCCAAATGGCCATTCAGGGGATGAAACAGTAGGGGAGGGGAGGGAAGGACGGACCCAGAACCTGAAGGGCCCTGGATGCCCCTATTCCTCATGCATCCAGCCCCCTGGCCAGTCTCTTTGGGCAGTCATTGTACTTACGTTGATGATAACAGCTAACTTTCCAATGCCTCGGAGAATATTGTACCAGATGCCTGGGAGAAGGAAAAAAGAAACCCAAATGAGGTCAGAGGGAGGACTTCTTTCTTTGAGCTCATCAAGGTGCCCAAATGTGATTAGTCAGGACCAGCTGGGGACAAGAGCCATTGGAATCTGTGACGAGCCTTATTGGAAAAGAAGCTCCATTGGATTCTCTGCAGTGGGGTGGGGGTGGAGGGGCCATAGCCAGGACTAGCCTAGAGACAGGGTGCTGAGGAGAAGGCCTTAAGGAACCTGCTTTAATGCACAGAAGGGATGTGGTCTTTAGCTTATCTGGTGTTTAGAAGGAAGCGGTTGCTTCTAAAGGTCTGGACAGGGGTCAAAGAGCTTCCGGCAGCTTATTCCCCATTAAGAGCTGTGGACTATCTTCCCTTGTTTACACTGATTATTTGCTTAGAAAAGGCTCCCAACATAAATACAGCCCAGCTTGGCTTCTGTTCAGGCCTGGTCCAAAGGCTCTCGAATTCCCCAGGAGCGGTGGCCAAATCCATGCACCATGGGCCACTCTGCTTCGGCAGCCAACTTAGGACCAGAACAACATCTAGTAAGGCCAGGGTAGGCCCTAGGAAGAGGGCAGTCTTGCTAGGAATGAGCTCAGAATGGAATTCCCAATGGGCCCCCCAAGCCTGCCAGGGTCTTGGGTCGTATGTCAAGGTAGAGGAGGCTTGGTGGAAGCATGGCTGGCGTTCCCCGAGTAAACCATTCCCACCCCTGCCATCAGCCAGTTTACATTAGGAGGGGGTGCCTGGGAGGGCAGGCTTCTGCCAGATCGCATGTGTAAACACAGGAGGAATAATTCAGAGCTGAAGTATACACAGCACTTATTCATCCTCTCATTACCCCACAGAAGAAGGGCCTCAGTCGGGGTAGCGGCCCAGCTGCTTCCGTTCACAATCCGGGGTCAACGCTTCCCTGTCTCCCTCGGGCCGGGAGTGGGTCGATACACACAGCACAGTGTTGACCAAGTGGTGACCCAATCTTGGAAGGCTGAGCCTCCCGGGTGAGAGGCCAGAGTCCTGCTGTCCTCTCCTGGGCAGACCCCTTGGGGAGTCAGCTGTGGGCACCCAGAGGAGAGAGGTCAGGATGGGGAAGGAGCCGGAGAACAGATCATCGAGACCTGGAGGGAGGAATTGAACTAGGCTTGTTTATTCCAGAGAAGACAAGACAAGAGGTGTCGGATGTGACAGTGGCGAAGAATTGTCTCCTGAAAGAGCCGTCATCACCTGTCATCTGAATCACTGCAAAAGCCTTGTGGTGGGTCTCCTTGGCTCCAGCCCAGCTGCCGAGGAGATGCCCCTAAGTACAGATCTGACCACGGCACTCCTCTGCCTCCAATGGCTCCCTGTTGACTCGTCTGTTGGGCATTTTGGACCCTTCTCAAACTGGCCCCGGTCTTTTTTTCCCCCAACCTGTTTATGATGCGTGACTGCCCTTCACATCCTCTGTAGCTCAGCCAAGCTGGCCGCCTTGCTCCTGCTCAGACATGGTGCTGCATTTCCTGCTTTCGTGTCTTTGTTTGGGCTGTCCTCCATGTCCGGTATACCTCCTTCCTCACCTCCGCCTCTCAGAATGCCACTCTCCTTTACAGAAGGCCTCTCTGGACCCACTGAAGCTGCTGCCACTGCTCTGTCCCCACCAAAATGCCCCCAATCCCCCTGGATCTCTTTGGTACAAACCTCTATGGTTGGCATATGCCTGTATCATCTTCCTTGGCAGAGAGGCAGCTCTCTGAGGGCAGGACTGATTGTCTGACTTCTTCCCTTGGATCTTCAGTACCCAGTCAGGTGCCTGGCATACAGTAGGCACTCAATACAGACTTGGTAATCAACTGATTATTCTGCTTGGCCTCCGCAAAGAAGACACACCTCAAAAGCTGTCATGGTGTGGGCTGGGCTGGCCGAAGGGTGATGAGTTCCCCAGCGCTGCAGGTCATAAAGCACAGGCTGGGTGGCCACTCGCAGGGATGGGAGAAGGGATCACTGAACATGGATGGGCAGGATTCGAGGCCTCTGCGGTCCCTCCCACCTCTGGGAGCTGTGCTTCTGCGCCGTCTGTCAGGGCCTGAATGAACTTGGCTGGGTCATTTTTGGTCTTAGGATCCCAGCCCCAGCAGAGTCTCACACACAGGAAATGCCCAATAGATGTCTGAATTCAGTAACCATGCATTCAATGCCTACTATGTGCTTATCATTGTTCAGCTGTGTTTAGGGGTACAACAAAGCAGCTGACACCTTCCCTGTGACTCAGGGGGTCACAGGGGATGCTGAGCAGACAAGCCTCAGACATGTGGGCCATAGCTGAAGGACACATCCAGGTGTGGGCTGGATGGGGCTCAGTGTGGGAAGCCAGAAGGGGGAGAGGGCAGTGGGACAGGAGTGATAAGAAGAAGGTTCAGGGATGCTTTGGGGCTTGTTCAAGGTGGGGCAGAAGTGGCCAGGAGGGGGAAACAGCAGAAGTAGAGGCATGGAGGAATGACTTGGCCTAAGAGGGAGAGAGGGGCTCTTTCAGAGGGAATCTCAGGATCTCTGCTTGGAGCCTTCTGGTGACGGGAGGCTCACTATCTCCTAGGCAGCTCATTCCCCTCGGGGACAGCTCCTGTGACTAAGAAGCTTTGCTTTATCTGCTTCTTGGTCACTTGCACCCGCTGCTCCTGGTTCTGCCCCAGGCCCGAACAGACCAAACTGACTCCTAATTTGACAGGCATTCACCTTCACTGTGTCCCAAACATCTCCTTCTTCAGGTTAACTACAGCTTCCTCCCACCAATCTTGTACGGCATGACCTGAAGGGCCTTCCTTCTTGGACCCATCACAGTCTCTGGATGCTGCCCAGGTTAGCTTTGCCCTCGCCTGTGAGGAGAGGGAAGTGCAGTGGAGAGACAGCCCCGAATAGCAGGATGAGCAACTGGGGCTCCTCGAGCTTGGTGGCTGGGGGCACAGCCCTCGAGCTGGACTCAGAGCCCGTGGTCCAATCTTGGTGCTGCTTAAAACTGCCTGGGTAATCTGGGCTGCCTCTGTTTTCTCCACTGTAAAAACCTGAACCTCACAACAACCCTGCTATTAGTATCCCCATTTGCCAGATGAGGAAACAGGTTGAGTGGGGTAAGGTGACTTGTCAGGGATCACACAGCTAATAAGAATCTGAGGCCCCTCAGATCCAGCCCTCTATCTAGAACGCTGCCTAGTGGGCAGAGGGCTGGGGCTGGCCCAGGAGGTCTCTTCTAGCCCTGCCTCTGTGAACCATGGGTAGGACTGGGTTCGAGCAGTACTTCTGGGTTTCCTGGGAACGCCTTGGGAGGAGCTACTGATTGTTATCACCACAGGCAGATGAGTCCCAGCCCCGGCCTCATGGTGTGGGGAGAGGCAGGGGAGGCCCCAGGCAAGGGGAGCTTGCCTCTCCTTCTACAGATAACTTGGGGGCTCCCACTCCCCTCCCTCCACCCTCAGGCGAGGTTGCTTCATCTGAGGAGCCTCCACACCAACCCAAGCGATCAGGCTAGCCAAGCTTCTCAGAGCCTCCCCTGCCCCTTCTAGGGCAGAGGGATACGTGTAGGGACTAGTCCTAATCTCATAAGGGTTCCCTAGGGCCCCAGGAAAGGGCACAGGCTTTGGCATATCACCCAACGCTGCTTTGGCAGCAGCCACCCACCGCTGGAGCCAGTGTCCAATGTGAAAGAGGCCTCCTTCTTGCAGCCAGCCCCCTGAACTCCCTTCTCCTGCTTGGGGCTGGCTGCTTGAGGCCTGACCATGGATCATAGGCATAAGACAAAAGGCTCTCTTCTCAGGAACGACAGTCACGGAGTCCACAAACAAGCCCCGGAAAGAAGAGGCAGATGCGGAGTTCTGCAGGCCAGACAGGAACCAGCTAAAGGCCAGCTGATCTGCAGGAGTCAGCTAAGTGAGCCAGCGTTCGAAGGAACCTAACCCAAGGGCTAGCCCCAGCCAGAGGGGAGCACAGTGGCCAGCCCTCTCATCACACAGGTAGAGAGGTGGCATGTCAGGCAAGTGAAGCCATTTGTCCAAGGTCACTCAGGTGGAGAGCAGAGTGCCAGAGCTGGAACTGGGACGCAGCTCCTGAGGTTCCTTAGGCAGGGACAGCTAGAATTGCTCCAGGGTTATGGGGGAACGGGGGCGAGGTGGGAGGTGGTATCCCTCCTCACAAAAGAGGATAAAAAGCCACAACGAGAAATGAATCCAAAGAACCATCTTCCCCAGAGACAGAAAGGGATGGAGCACAGAGCCAGGGAAGGAGGCCACTCTCCATCTGCTCAGCCCCTGCAGGCAGAGCAGGACTCTACTGGTACAAGTTGCTGGAGTGCAGACTTGGGCTCAATGTAAGCCCCCCACAATGGATGCTGTCTGGATATCTATTTTGTCCAGTCACATCCCTTCACGTCCAGTGTGCCGCATCTACCGGACTCCTCCTGCCAGACTGCTCATGGGGGGCAGGGATGTTGCTACTCTTTCTGCATTGACAGCAACCACTCAGTGCTATGGACACTTTTTATGAGGTGTGTAAAAGGAACATGTTGACTGAACTGAACCTCTGGACCTCAGTTTCCTGCTTTGTTAAAGGAGGGGCTTTGAAGATGAAGATCCCCAAGGTTCCTTCCAGCTTGAAACAATCAGTGGATATGCATTTATAAAGTGCCCACCATGAGCCAGGCAAGAAGGGGTAGTGTGGTACAGTGGCTAGCGGGCAAGCTGACCTTACAATCAGGAAGTGCCAGGTCTGGGCATCTCCTCTGCCACCTTCTGCATGTGGGACCCAGAGCAGGTGCGGATATGCTTGAGTACAAGGAGTGGTCAGAGCCAGGTTTAGGCGGATCCCTTTGGCAGCAGCAAGAAAGATGAAAAGGAAAGAAGAGAGCCTAGAGGCAGGGAGAGCAGTAAGTAGGATCTTGGAGGAGGCCAGATGAAGCGGGAGAGAGGCCTGAACCAGAGCAGAGGCTGAAGGAGAGGAGAGAGGGGATGGAGGCCAAAGGGGTGCGAGATGAAGACTCAACAAGACTTAGTAGCTGATGAGATGTGTGGAGTGAGGGTCAGGGAAGGCCCAAAGGAGCTTGGGGCCAGGTAGCCGAAGATCCAGAGGGCCCGGACACGCCCCTGGAAGGAGCAGCGAGGGTTGCATTGGTGGGGGTGGGGGGAGAGAAGAGAATTGCTTCTGATTTGGCTGCAGTGAGCTGGAGGTGCCCAGGGCCCATCCAGTGGGAGCTGTCCAACAGGCAGCTGGTGACATGGGGCTCAGTAGAGAGATTGGTGAATGGGAGTACATGAGATCCCCAAGGCGGATGGTGTGGAAAGACAAGAGGACAATCCTGCAGTCATATGGGAATCTCCCTTGGGAGGCAGCAAAGCCCAGCATGCTGAGCCCAGGATCTCAGAGGCCGTAAAGGCCAGCTGACACCTGCAGAGCAATCTTGCTACCTCTCCTCACCTCCTGAAGTTGCCCATTCTAGTACAGGCTAATTCCACTGGTCAGAAAGCTTTCTTTCTCTTAGGACTAATTCAGCCTCTTTCCAATCGCAGCCTGCTACAGTCCTGCTCTCGGGCCGAGCCAAGAAGGGCTAACCTCTCTCTCGCCAGCAGCCTTTCAAACACTAGGAGATGCTTTGCAGCTTCCTCCCTGGTAAAAGATCACTGGTTCTTCCTGCCACTCCTCATGTGACAGGGACAGACAACACTGCTGGCATTTCCCTTTTTTTCTCCTTAGTTTCGTCACTTGGAAAATAGGAGCTGAGTCCTAAAACATAATGGCTGCCTCTGTCTCAGTTTACAGGGACCAGAACTGTGGCTTGAGTGACACAGGAAACGGCCAAGGCTGGCCTGGGTGCACTGAGATGTGGGGGACTTGCTCAGAATCACCCAGCCTGTGCATGGCAGGGGTGCGACTTGACCCCAGACCTTGTTAAGCCCGGGACTGGCTCTGTCTGCAATGTTAGCCTGCAAGGCTGCCCCATCTCAGCTAGCCCTCAATGCTGTGGTCCCCCCTGGAACATCCTGGGCCTTGGGCTGACAGAGAGGTCTCAGGATTTCCTAAGGAATCCTATAGACCATCCCCAGTGATCCTGCCAGAAGTAGCAGCTAGTAGGAAGGGGCTGGTACAGTGAGAACAAGCCAAAAGTACCCAGGCACAAGAAGCCCCCACCAGACACGCATTCTCTGAGCAATTGGGCCTAGGACTAACCGGGGAATGCGAGAGCCCAACGGATGATGGCCTCATGCTTTTCTCTCCTTCCTTACCTATATCTTTCGCTCTGACAGCCACAGGTCTCCGGAGCTCAGTGACAAACTTCTTGGCATCCAGACGGATTTCTATGATGTTGTTCAGCAGGGCAAACAGAGGTGCCAGTGGGAAAGAGGCGACAAACAGGGTGACAAACCCGAACTGGATTACTGGAAGAAAGATGAGTGAGCATTCAGGGTATATGTACATGTGTGGGTGTCTGAGGGTGGCCAGCCCCAGCTGGGTGGCTTTAGCCTTTGGGAGAAAGGCACCTCCTGGACAACTGGTTTACTCAGTTTCACTCAAGACCTCCTCTGAATCCACACCGTGGAGGGGGGCACCCCAGGATCCAAAAAGTGATAGCATCTACCATGGCAGGTCTAGCACGGGAAAGGGTTCAAGCAAGGGCCCTGGAACCATCAGGACATCTGCTCTCTGAGGCCCCTGATTGGCTGTTTGGGGAGGCTGGCTCTGGAGGAGGAAGTCTTTAGCTATGGCAGTGCTCAATACTGACAAAGTACTGAGACTCATAGGGTGAGGAGTGGGTGGAGAAGCTACACAGGTTGGCTCCTAAGTCACAGAGGGCTGGGGAACTGATGCTGGGGTTGGAAGTACCCCCATCAACAGCCCTTTCTAGGTACTGAGATAAACCCTTGATCGTGGTTAGCTGTGTAACCTCAGGCAAGACCCTTAACCTCTCTGGTCCCTATTCTCATTTGTAAAAAATGAATCCATTTGGAAAAGGATGACATCTGAGACACCTTCCAGTTTTAGATGAGCCGTCTCAAGTATTCAGAACAAAATGCACTACGGGACCAAGCTTTGCTTTCCTGGTGTGAGAGCCTGAGGGAGCTCAGGGCTTTTCTTGGCCCCCCTCCCCGGGTGGCTGTTCCTCACTCACTCCTGTCTAGCAGGTGACAATCTGTGGGACTGAGGCACCTCCTGCGGAGCTGGATGTGTGCACTCTGCCAATGAAGAGAGCAGAGTCGGCAGTGAGAGGGAGAGGCCATCCCACCCCTCTCCCATCACCTCCCTTACACCTGGAGTGATTGCATCACAGAGAGCCCTGAGCTTTGGCCCAGATCACAACCATTTATCATCGAGTGCATTTGTCTCCCCCAGTTGTCTGAGGCTCAGAGTAGGCAAGCACCTTGGCCGTGGTCACAGACACAGCAAGTGTCTGAAGAGGAATCAGACCCCAAATCTTCCTGACTCCCAGTCTACCACTTTATCCACTAAACCACACTAAAATACGGGGAGGAATAACATCCGTGCCCTTATCTAAGGAGGAAAGCGCTTCGTCAGCTTCAAGCAGCAGACAAGTCAGGCCGACATCGACGCTGGCCCTGACATTGACCCTGATCCCGACCCCAACACCCATTACACAGTCACTGCTGCCTGCCCAGCCTGGACCCTGCCGTCCAGGAACTCACAGTCTCCATGGCAACAAAGACTAATGCATGGGGAAGAAGTCAGTGCTGCGAGAGAAGCTCCCCAGGGGCCTGGGAACTGTCCTGGGACACTCATCCCCCCAAATGTGAGGGGTAAAGATGGACCCTAATGACCCCAAGCTGCCCTGAAACCTCCTGCAGCTTCACAGACTGTAAGGAAACCTTGTTACAGGAGGATGTCGCCCTGCCTGCTCCAGCGAGCTACATTGTAACTGAACTCAGCTTGGTTTCAGAGCAGAGCGCTCAGGTCTGCGGCTCGCAGCACCTTCCCCTCTGATAGGAGCAGTTCTGATCCGTTACTCTGTCTCTTAAGGTACCTTGCTCTCTAGATGTGGTGTTCTCCTTTAGGCTTGGTGCTCTTTGAAGGGAGAGACTCAACTGCCTCTCTTGGACTCTCCAGTGCTTTGCACAGCACCTGGCACACAGCAGGCACTTAAATACATGCAAACTGTCTGGACTGAACAGAAAACTTTTTTTTTTTCATTTTTAAACCTCAAAGTTCCTTGTTTATGTACAGGAGTAGATTCCTGTACTGTATTCCTGCCCACTTTCCCTGGAAAGTACTTTTGGAATGGCAGGAACTTGGTTTGTTTAAAACATCAGTTGTAAGAGAAGGAACTCCCCCCCCCCCCAAGGAGGGCAACTACCCAGAATGCTTTGCCCAGTGCCATCTTCTTCATTCTCACTCAAGCTGAGGTAAAGAAACACCTGTGTGGTCCTCTGGATGCCACAGACCCTGACACCAAGGGATAGCAGAGAGAGGACAGTCTTGCCCAGGGTTTGGGGGTGATTACAGAATTGTTACCTGTAAGTTTTGGCCCCTAAGCAGACATCTCCCAAAGAGCCATGATTCTATCCTGTAAGTATTGCTTCCTCCCCCCTCCCCCCCAGACCCTAACCCCTCATTGCCTTAATCAAGGATTTCAATGGATGGCTGTGGCTGGCCTTCGGTGACGAATCCCTACAAACTTAGCTTGGTAGGAGGGTTGGTCCTTGGACAACTGTCCATCATAGGCTTAAGACTGAATGTCTGTTTGTCTTGGTTGGACCTGCCACACTGGGCCCTTCCAGGACAAGGCTGGTTACTTCTAGAACATGGGGAGTCATCAGAAATCGGGGAAAGTAGAGAATAAGAGTGAAGGAAAGGAGAGCTTCCCACTGGGAATTTTCTGAAAATTGCAAAAGAGGTGAACTTTATCCTTGGTAGCCTCCTCTGTTCCTATCCAGTGCCTTCCGCAGATAAGGCCTTGCTTGCCTTTCAGGAGGCACCCTGCTGGCACAGTCTGAATTCCTCTAAATCTCACTCACTCATTTCCATGTACTCTGGAGTTAGTCCCGCGAAGGGCTCCAGGTTGTAATCCACCTCATAGCGCTGCTTCTTCTTGGTGGATTCTTCATGGTCAATTGGTCGCTGTTGTTTTAAGTAGCGGAAAAATTTCTTCATTTTTCTGGAAGGCAAACAAGGTGGAATTAATTAGCTTCCAGAATTAAGTACTCCTTGGAGGGAACCGAGGAACGATCATGGAATTCGTACTTCTAGGCAGCCGACTGTCAGGTATATGCCATCTTGTTTTTACCAAGTAACTGACGTGACTCAGGCCATAGAGAAAGCCCTACATTAATTACAATGTTGAAACCCCCCACCCCCTTTATTCCCAAACCTACATAAAACTTAGCAGATGAGGAAATGGAGGCCCAGAAAGAAAATGACTTGTCCAAGGTCACACAGGTAACACATGCAGAAATCTAACTTTTCGTTTAGGGCTCTTTCCACTGTCTCTGGTACCATCTGCCCAGGAGAGTGGAAGCTGCTCCTTGAGGGCAGGAACTGCTTTCAATGTTCTCTTTGTATTATGTGTCCAGCACAGAGCCTGGCACATAATATGTGAGTATCTCATGAATGAAGGAATCTCTTAGATTCACAGAATGTTGAGTCAGAAAAGACCTTTGAGGTCATCTTGTCCAACCTCCCTCAATTCACTGATGAGAAAAATGATGTACAAGGGCCTACAAATGGCAGATGGTGGAGCTGGGACATGAACTGGGCCTTTGGGTGCCGAGCTGGGCCATCCAGCCTGCCTCCAGCTGGCTCCTAAATGTTCATCCAATTGAATGTCAATGGCCTCCATAGAACACAAAGCACCCTGGGGCAGCCTCGAGCTGAGAGTGTGGCTTGTTAGAGGATCAACCCACAAGGCAGTCCGTGAGCTGACTCAGCGGCCCGGCCTTGGAGGCCCACAGAGCTTGAATCACTTGCTCAAGGTTCCTAAGTTAAACCAGAGCCCTGAAGGTTCCCACTGCTCATCAGGTTGCCCCTCCTCCCCATCCCCAACTGACTTTTCTCAGCTATGAATATCCTGTTTTATCCCAGCAACAAGAGGCATCCTGGCCCAATGGACAGGATGGAGGGCCAGCTGTGGCATCAGGAGGGCCTGGGGGTGAGTCCTGCCCCCAACACATAGTGGCTCTGTTATCCCAGGCTCTAAATAACTCTCTGAGACTCTAAGGTGTGAAGCAGGTGGCTGTCCACATAGATGGAAGGCATTTCCACGTGTTAACAAAATGAGTAGATGAAAGTTAAAAATAAGAGCAAGGTGGGCATCATTACTATGATTATACTTGTACTATGGATGAGGAAGAACTGTCTTTGGTATCCGTTAGCTGAGTGATCATGGGAAAGACACGGAAACTCATTGAGCTGTTTCTTCCCCTGTAAGAGAGGGCTGACACTACCTGAAGGAATTACGTCCCAGATAGATCAGGACATCTGTAAACTGCTGTCACCACTGGTGCAGCTAGGGGGCACCATAGTGCACAGAGTATGGAGCCTATACTCGGGAAGATCAGAGCTCAAAACTGACCTCAGACATTGACTAGCTCTGTGACCTTAGGCAAGTCACTTCACCTGTCTTCCTCAGTTTCCTCATCTGTAAAATATGGATAATAACAGCAACTATCTCGCCAGGTTGTTATGAGGATCAAAAGAGATCAGCACAGTGCTTGGCACATAGCTGGCACTTTACACAAGCTAGCAAATGCTATTATTGTTATAGACATGTCAGCTTTCATAACTTTGAGGAAACAGTCTCATAGAACTCAAGAGTTTGCAGTGGAAATTAAAAATAAAATCTCTTCCATTTATATGCATTTCAGAGTTTACAAAGTCCACCTTCCTCTGAGCCTCATTAATAACAGTAAGGTGGTTGCTGCACATGTCCTCTATCTCTCCATGCCCCCCAGAGAAGGAGGGAATGCTCCACAGACTGTCCTGATGCCCAAGAAGGTGGATTCAAAGGCTCCCACATTTCCATGCCCTCACTGTCAAGGACTTTTAAGTGTCGGGCATGGAAGGGTCCTTCAGGGTCATCTAAGCTGGTTCCCTGCACAGGGGACTGTCAGTCAGCCTCGGAAGGAGAGAAGCCCCTATCCCAAACCAGTAGGAGTCCACACGCTCGGCTGCTCTAGGGCCCCCAGCCTGGGCCCCTCCAATTGCCCCTCTCCCCACCATGGTGGCTCACTTACGGAATGCCTATCTCGAACAGGTTGTTCTGAATCAGCTGCTTGCCCAGCATGATAATGCTAAGCTGGATGCAGAGCTCCATCAAACAGCCACCAGGTGCACACTGGGATAGCACAGAGGAAGGAAGGAGAGCTCATTAGGTTCCATTGGTCCTCTCTCTCCTGCCTCCTCCTCTGCCTCCTCCCCAACTCTGACCAGGGCACTGGGGTGGGGGCAGGGGGTTCAGAGCCATTCAAGAGCATCTCCTTTTGAAGCTTAGCCTTCATGGGAACAGAATACCTCAGTGATCCCCTGGAAAGCACCGAGTTCAGTGCTTCTTCCTAGACTTGGGGAGACTGAGGTCCAGAGAGCACTTCTCTGAGTGTGGAGTGAGCTATTAGCAGAGCTAAGACCGTAACCTGGCTATCGATCAGATACTGATGGCTAATGCTCTGCCCATTAGGTCACACTACCAGTCTGGTCTCCATGTGCTGATTTCGTTTTTAAATCTAGGGAAACATCCTGTTTGGGGGCCAGAGTCTACAGAGATGGATCCTGCAAGATCCAGGCTCAGCTAAGGATCTGGGGAGGGGGGAAGGAGTGAATTGGTGGCAGTCACTGCCCTCTTGTCTAAGGCCCAACTGACGTCCACTGCTTGCCACAAATCAGCTGCTTTCTTTGAAAGGCCCCAAAGGCATAGGTGATGGAAACAAGGCCAGAGCTAGGTGGGGAGCCCTGGGGGGTGCCAGTCACCTCTTCCATGCGGAAGGAACCAAAGATGTAGACGTAGTCTCCCGGGCGTCCGACGAACCTAGAAAAAGATGCGGGGGATGGGGGGGTGGGAGGGTGGTTATGAACGGGAAGCTCAGCTCCTGGGGCATCATGGGAGAGCAGCTCCTCCTCCCCTTCCCCCCAAATGCCCTGGTGGGAGTGGTGGGGAGCGTGACCCGAGGGTCTGCTGGGTCTAAAGGATGAGTTGTTGCTGTTTGAAGTGGGACTGGCCTGAGGGATCGCTATCTCCACACTCTCATCTGTTGCAAAAATACCACAGATGTTTCTGCTTCGCCAACATTCATCTGACCCCAGCCTCCCCTGTAAACATCCCTTCAAAGTGTAAGAGAGTCAAGAAAAAAGACATTCATCTTCCCCCACAGGAAAACAAGGATGGAGGATGGGGAGAATGTTGCCCCAGAGTGGAGTTGGGGAGGACGATGAGCTCAGCATCTGAACAGAGGCTGGGTCGGCCCTAGAAGCCAGCTTGGACCAAGCAGTGCATGGCAGCCCAGGAGCACGCCCTGGTCTCTCCATACATTCCCTGGTCAGACCCTCCTACTCAATACAAAGGTCGGATAGCCTGATGGGCAGCAGCCACCCTGGCACTGGTGATGGTCAAAAGAGGTTCCAGGCCTGGGAAGCTTGTCGTGAAACTCTCTCTTTCTCTCTGTCTCTCTGTGTCTCTGTCTCTTTCTGTCTCTCTCTCTCTCTGTCACACACACACACACACACACACACACACACACACACAATAAAAGCAAGGGTTCAGAACAGGAGATTGAGGTGGGGGGGGCCAGGGGGACTTGCTGTAGAAAGGGGGGGCAGTGTCTGGGCTCTTCTTAGCAGAGTCAGTCCATGCTGGCTACAAGGTCAGACAGGCCAATTCATGAGTTTCCCCATGGATTTTGATGGGAAGAGGTTCCCAGAGAGCTTTGTGCAACCTTGGACCCCCTTTAAATAGAACAATAATAATAGTGGGCCACGAACCCAGCATTTTCCAAGGTCTCATCAAAGAAGACTTTATACTGGGCAGGATGAATCCAAAATCAGATCTGAGATCACAAGAGGAAGGAGAAGGGAATAACTATGTATTTAGTGCCTACTGTGTGCTAGTCACTTTAGGATTACTATCTCATTTCACCCTCACAACTCTGGGGAGGTGCTGTTGTTATCCCCATTTTACAGATGGGGAAATTGAGGCAAACAAAGGTTAAGTGATTTGCTCAAGGTCACACAGCTAGCAAGCATCTGAAGCAGGATCTGAATTCAGGTCTTCCTGACTGCAGCCTTAGAGCTCTACAGGGGTGACCTGGAATGTGGCCTCCCGGGATTGGAGTCTTTTAGACTGGACTACATGGGCAGTAGAAGTGAGCCCTGAAATCCAGGTGCAACAGACTCTGACTTGGGCAGTGACCAAGGAGGCCTTGGAGTAGATAGCCTGAAGGGAATGGGGCGCGGTGGGGCCCCAGCCAAGGTCATCACCAACGGCCACTTTCTACTAGCCAGCACCTGAGGAGGCAGAACTAGGAGAGCTGTGGCTATGGACCTGGAAATGACCTTCCTCTCATCGACCCAGGACTCCATATTGACTTAGGATTCAAACTCAAGTGATTAGACTCCAAAGCCAGCCCTCTTTTCATTCCACTACATGACAAAATACCCAGAGTGACTGCCCTGAGCCAGCCCAGACCAGGACAGGTCTCAGGTCTGGACACTAACAGGTACTTGGCGTTGTCCAGGCATCTGCTCATCTTAGTTGGGGATGGGGAGCCCCTTGACTCTACGTGATGTGAAAAACGTTGGCTTGGCTCGGCCACAGTTTCCTGGGCATCCAGTGACCCCCCAGGGCATTTGGGTGTCCACAAGGTTATTTTATCATATACAACCTGGAGGGCTGCCCTCCCCCTGCAAGGCCACATCCTCCCAGGGACCAAATATGCTGATTTCTGGGGCTCTCACCGGCCTTTGAAGAAAGCCACATAAAAGATGGGGGTGTAAGCATTCACAAACTTCAGCAGGAAGGCCTTGAAGATCAACCGCTCCTCAAAGTTCTTGTCTGTCTTGGGAACCTCTACAACCAAGAAGATGGGTTTTGTTTTCAAATAACCAGCCAGATGTTTCCGCCTGACCCCTGGCATGAAGCAACAGGGAGAGCCGGTGCCAGGCTACTCACCGATCTGGGTCAGCCATCGTGCTATGGAGCCGTAGAGTTCATCCAAGATAATGATGACCACCAGGTTAATGATGACCGCTGTGGCCGTGACTGTGACCCGCACGTTTGACCGGCCAGAGGGGGAGGAGCTGATGGCCAAAGCCGCTGCAGTGGAGATCCTGTAGATGATGACTGCAAACACGATGGCGAACGTCAGTCCAATCTGGGAAGGAGAGAGAGAAGCGTGGCCTTCATTTCAGTCTCTCCGGGGGAAACTGAGTGAGTCAGCAAGGTGAGTCCTGGGGGCAAGAAAGGCTGTAGATTCAAGCACCCCAAGCAGTCCTTTCTTATTGGAACCATTCAGTGTGTGTTCCCACAGCCCACCCTGAGGGAAGCAGCGATGTAGTATGAATGAATAAAGCTTCTATGGACCAATTACTGTATGCAAATCACCAGGGATGAATATAGAAAGACAGGCCCTGCTCTCATTCCAATGAGGGAGACAGACAACCCAGACGAAGTCGTCCTATGGTGTAATGACTTGTCCAGGGTCACCCAGAGAATTCATTAGAGGTAAGATTTGAACCCATATCCTTCCTGGTTCTCTGTCCACTGCACTGAACTGCCTGCAAAGCACTTCACGTCATGATCTTTACAACTGCCATGGAAAGTAGGTGCAATTATTATCCCCATTTTGCAGATGAGGAAACCAAGGATAAGAAAGGTGGTGACTTGCCCAGGGTCACACAGCTAGTCAGTGTTTGAGAGAAGCTGAACCCAGCTCTTTCTGACTCCAGGCCCAGTTTTCTTTCCACTGAGCTGTGCTACCTCTTGGTCATGTAACTAGCAGGCTTTCTCACTAGTGGGGCAAGTTTGCCAGGAGATGTTCGCTAGGAACAGGAATGTTCAAGTTAAAGCGCTATCTGGTTTGCTTCATCACCGAAGAAGTCTGGAAGATGCGGTGAGTTTAAATCCTACCTCAAACATTGACTAGTTGTGAGACCCTGGGCAAGTCACTGAACCTGAGTCTTGGTCCCCTCTGTACCTCACAGGGCTCCTTTGTTGTTGTCAAGTTGTTTTTTCAATCATGTCTAACTCTGTGACCTCATTTAGGGTTTTCTTGGCAGAGATAACGGAGTGATTTGCCATTTCCTCCTTCAGTTCATTTGACAGATGAGGACCTGAAGCAAACAGGGGTCAGTGACTTTCCCAGGGTCACCAGTTAGGAGGTATCTGAGGCCAGATTTGAACTCCTGGCGATGACTCCAGCACCACTGTGGTGCCACCTAGCTGCCCCCACAGGGCTATGGTGAAGATCCAAAGAAAGGATACATTAAACGTTATACATGTTTAATCATTATTATTGTTGTTACTGTTTTCACCACCAAAGAAATATCCTAAGATAAGTTTAAAAGAATTAGAACAAATCATGCCCTGTTGTTGTTTCTGGTGTCTGGAAACAGAGACAGCCGGAGCAGCCGAGAGATTCAGATGAATAAAGGTTGGACCTAGAGCCCTTCGCTTTCCCAGTGGAGCCCTATGGGGAGACCCTCCCTGATCAGATAGCTACTCCTGAGCCAGAGGCCTTCTTCCACCTTCCTCACTCCCATCCAGAAAGCAGCTGGCAGCTCCACCCTGTGGGTGGGAATTCTAGAGGTGGCACCACCCTCCTTGCTGATGAGGGTGATGAGAGGTCCGGAGACCCGACAGCGTTGGCAGGAAGCAGGATTGGCCCTGGCCTTCCACCTAACTGGAGACATGGCTTCCTTTGGTTTTTGGGGAATGAGAAGAGGACTGGAGGAGATCTCGCTTTGAATCCCACTTTAGCCAATTCCTGGCTGGTTGACCCAGGGCCAGTCCATCTTTTTGTGCCCTCAATGACCTCCTCTGTGAAATGGGGATAAGAATAGCTGCTCCCTGTGAAACTCACATAAGACCCCACAGCCTAACCTAAAAGGGAGAGGGAAATGTTAGCTTTTCTTGCCCAGACAAGACCTTAATATCGAGCCAGCCTGAGGCTCATATTTAAGAGCTGGGAATTTGGTCTCATGACAAAGACAAACAGCTGGTTCTGAAGTTGATTTAGTCATCCAAAAAACCAGGACCTCAAGGGGCTAATGAACTTCAAGACTCCTATTCTGGCCCATAAGGAAGTCTGTCAGGCAAGGTGTCTATCAGGTGCCCCTGTCCTCCGCAAGTCCAGGTCTGACGGCTTCACTCTCAGGGTCTAGTTGGAAAGTCATGCCACTTCTCTGGCCAAGAACATTCAGTGGCTCCCTATTACCCCACCCCACCCCCCAGGTCTTACTGCTTCCCCTCCCCTAATTACTTTATATTTGCTTTGCATATTTTTCCTATTCGTTTACACAAGTGGTGAGTTCCTGAAGAGAAGGGACCATTCCAGTTTTGCCTCAGTCTCTCCCGTCTGGCAGAGAGGTACAGGACCCCGGCTTCCTTCCCAGCCAGAAGAAGTCCCCAGGCCTGCTTTTGGTTTCCTGAGCACTTACCATGAAGATGAAGCTGACGAGGTTGGTCAGATAGGCCGGGAGTCGGTCCTTCCACGTCAGTTTCTCCTTATCGATCTATAACATGAAATAAACATGTTGTCACATATCCCAGCTCTGCCAGCCTTGGATATGCACTGAGTTTAAAACAGGGGGGCAGCCCCAGAGAAGGGAGGGCAGGGAGTGTTCTATCCCACTTTTTCCTAAGCTGGGGGACGTTGGCTTGCCTCGTCCATCCCACAGACCAGAGCGGTCATCTGCCTCCTCCACATCAAGCTGAAGTAAGCGTTCCTTATTGCAGGTTAAAATGCTTTTTGCCACCTTCAACAACCATGATGCCAATTTCTAAGCACCTTTTTAATCTGAATCTGTTAATTTGCCCCTTTCACCATATGAACCAAGAAGATGGTTATCAAGCTCAGGAGGCAATGTTGTTTAGAAACCCGATGCTGACCCAGTCACCTTTCCTGGATGGGGCTGGAGGACTCTGGTGGTTTTCAACTATCAAAGTGCTGTTTATGAAGTAAGACATCCCCGAAAACAATGAAAGGGGTATATACGTGCCAGGTGGGCAAGGGGGCATGCACGTTCACTAAAAACAACACGTGCACCCAAACCAAGAAAACAAGGCAACTGGGTCAAGCACATTTGTCATGCTTCAGGAACCATTAACAGCTCCCTCCTTTCAAAAACAAATCCTGGTCTCAGCCATGCAGTGCCAGCTTCTCCATGGGTGCTAGATGGGAAAAGGAGATGGGTGTGAAAATCGGGAACGAAAGTCTGAGCAGCCAGAGTCGGTTGGAGGCAGAGAGGGAAGGCAGGGAATGATGGATATCATTGATCTTGTTTTTTGGCAAATGCCCAACATTTCAATTCCTTCAGGAAAGGAAATGTACCAATTTCACCCCCACCATGGCTGTCTTAACTCTTTTTCTCCACATGTTTGCTGTCTCTTCCGGCAAACGTCCAGGCTTCTGAGAACAGGGAGAACAATAACAAAAAATGGACGAGGAGCTGGAGTGTCACCCCTAGCGGAGGCTGGTGCCCTCTGAGTCATCCTCACCCGCCCGACTGGTGTGCACAGCCCGAGCAGAGAGCTCGCCCTGTGCTTTGCTCACTCCAAGGCTAATTTCTGGTGCAGGTCAATTTAAACAAAGAACAGATGGCAGGTACTCAACTTTGAGAAGAAATGCTGCAGAAGGGGCATTTGGGAAGAAAGGTCAAGCACAGAACAGAACTGACGGAGGCTGCCACGCTTGAAGACTCTCCATCTCCTAGTGCTGGAGGCCAGGGTTTAGAACCCGGAGGGTACTCAGAGACCACAGACTCCACCTCTGTCTTTTTAGAGGAAACGACTGAAGCCCAGAGACAGCCTGAAACCTTGGACTGGGCCAAGTTCCGCAATCACGGATTTGGAGCTGGCAGTGACCTCAGACTTCAGTCCAAAGCCTTCATTTTACAGCGAGGAAATGGGAGGCAAAGAGACTTGCCCAAGGTCATGCAGGTCATGTGTGGAATTTGAACCCAAATCCTCTGTGGCCAATTCGATGTGCTTCCCCCACTGATCCTCTCCTGTCTCCAGGCCTTTGCCTAGGATGCTTCTGCTGTCTGGAAGGCAGACTATCCTTTCCGGCTAATGCCTCAGACAGTCCCTAACTTCCTTCAAAGTCATTCCTGACCCTCTCTGCCTGCCCCCCCCCCCCCCCGCAGCTATTAGCACTTTCTGCCCCTCAGAATTACTCTGTACTTATTCCTCTGGAAACCTGTTCTATCTCCTCAGGAGAATGGCAGCCCCCTGAGGGCAAGGACTATTTCATTTTTGCTCCTCCCCCCTTCATGCTTGGGCTTAAGATTTTGTCATTCCACATTAGCTAGTGTCTCTCTACACTGCTCCTCCCTCCTCCTGTAAAATGAAGAGACTGGATGAGATCCTGACAGCCTCTTCAGGTCTCCCATCACTCAAGCCCACATCTTCCAGGGACCTATGTAACTCATGGGGCAGGAAGGATGCAGGTGCTACTCCTACGAATTCCAGTGCTCCCTTCTCTCCTGAGCGTGAAGGTCTAGGGGATGCTTGGCCCATTATGATCACACTATGGTTGGGCCCCTGATGACAGGATTCTTTTTTTTTTTTGGTGAGGCAATTGGGGTTAAGTGACTTGCCCAAAGTCACACAGCTAGTGAGTGTTATGTGTCTGAGGCCAGATTTGAACTCAGGTCCTCCTGACTCCAGGGCCGGTGCTCTATCTTTGCGCCACCTAGCTGCTCTGATGACAGGATTCTTGCTTGACTCTGCTACTGACTAGCTGTGTGACCCTGGGCAAGTGGATACCCCTGTCAGGGCCTCAGTTTCTTCCTCTGTCAAACAGGGGAGTTGGTCCAGATGACCAAAGTTTAAAAGGTCCCTTCTAGTTTAGGTCCTTAGATCCTATAATTATATTCTCCCCATATAGGTTGTAGTAAGTTAAGTAGATGCAGCTAGGTGGATTGCACAGTGGATGCAATGCTGGCCTGAGTCAGGAAGACTTGAGTGCGAATCCTGCCCCAGACACTTATTAGCCATGTGGTCTGGGCCACACCTCTTGGCCTCTGCTGCCTCCTCTACACAACGGGGATAGTAAGAGCACTAACCTTCCAGGGTTGTTGTGAGCCTCAAATAAACGCATGGCAAGCACTCTGCCTGCCTTCAGGCAGTAGAAAAATGCTGGCTGTTTATTCTTAGCTCATTAGTATTGGGCTGGATTCAGTTCAGTGCAAAAAGTTTTTATTGCATAGGAACCTTGAGGCAGGCACAGTGCTAGGTGCTGGGAAGCCCCAGTCTAAAGGGCAGGGGATACAGCACACATTGTACCCACCAATGAGCTTCTCCCCAACAGAGGCCAGAGGAAATACAAAGTAATTTGGGCTGAGGGAGTGACAATGTCTCATGTTGGAGGGAGTACATTCTGAAGAAGACCGGGATTCTTCCAGGCTGAGCTAAAGGTGGGAAGAGCATTCCAGGCAAAGAGAGAAGGATTCTCTCTCTTGTGCCATCAAGGAACCATGTCAGGGGGTGTATCATGCCCTATTTCAGTCTGCTGCCAGGAACCAGACACCAAATGGGCTCCTAGGTCTCAGGTCAATTGAGTAAGCTGTTGCGGGCACTACCATCCTTCCCAGTGATCCAAACTGGGGGCTCATCCTCAGCTCCTCACTCTCTCACCCCCACCATGTCCAATCAGATGACAAGTCCTGTTCTTTCTACCTCTCCAAAATACCCCCTTCTGCCCTCTGACATGGCCCTCAACCTGGTGCAGACCCTCCTCCCCTCGTGCCTGGACTATTGAAATGGCTGCTGGGGCGTCTGCCTGCTTCAATCTCTCCCCACTTCAGTCCAGCCTCCACTCAGCCACCAAAGTGATGCTCTACTCTGTGACTCAGTGACACTGGCGTTGTGGCCTTTCCCTTCAGCTCCTAACTGAGCATATTCACCTGTTGGCCTTCAAGCCTGGAACTCACACTCTCCCTCTTTTCTGAACCTAATGAGTTTCCCTGACTTCCTCCAAGTCTTTGCTAAAGTCCAACCTTCTGGAAGAACTCTTGCCTGGCTCCCTTTCCTCTGAGATTATCACCAGTTCATTTGGTCTCTCTCTGGTTTGTGCCTCGTACTGTCAGCTCCTTGACAACAGACATGGTTTTTATCTGGTTTTTTTTTGGGGGGGGGTAGCCTAGCACTTAGCACAGTGTCTGACACATAGTAGGTGCTTAATAAATGCTTATTGACATGTACAAGGTGAAGATCTGACTCAGGACATGGGCAAGGACTTTCTGTATTAGCAATGAGGGGCCCAGGCACTGGGGAAGGCCCTCCTTGTCGTCTGTCTGCCTGGGCGTCTCCTAATTATAGGACTGACTCCTCCATGGATGCCCTGTGGCAACGCCTGGGAAGTCTGATGGGAAATCTGATTTGGGAGACAGTGAGCTTTTTTCCAGATGTTTTTATCATTCTCAGGATATAGGCAAACGCAGAAGCTCACAAAAGTCATTGAGGAAGGAGAACCTCCTTGCAGGCATCAGAGGGAAAAAGGCCTGGTGAAAAAGTATACGTGGGGTGTGAGACAACGAAGATGAAACCCGGGCTCTCTCTACACTTCTGGGCATAACAGAGGAATCACTTCTTAGGAGAGCTCTGGGGGGAGGGGACAAGGGAGGGAGGGGCTTCTTGTCGAAATCCGATGCGTCCTAATCCACCTCCCACCAGCATGATAGTAACTATTGGCCGAGGATCCTAGGTCCTCATGATCCCTTCTGTGGGATCCTGAGGCTTCTAAGGGGGGATGGCCAGCCTACAAACACACACAGTTTGTTATCCCTAAGGAACAGTTATCCCACAGTGCCAGTTATCCCTAAGGCACAAGTCAGCTCAGGCCACTTCCTGGCTCAAGAAGCTGCAGGGGTCACTACTGCCTATAGGCTAAGATACACAAATAGAACTCCCGTTTGGCATTTAGAGCCCTGCCCAGTCGGGCTCCAGCCGACCCTCCCAGAATGAGCTCGCAGCACTGTTTCCTGTGCCAGACTGTGACCCTCCTCACCTCCCCCGGTTGGAGCCTCAGCTCAGCTGCTACAGCCTTCAAGGGTCTTTTCCTGACCAATCCCCTTTTCTAGCGGTTAGCACTCTCCTCTCCACAGTCAACACTTTGTAGCTATCGGGTAGATATTTTGTATTTACTTCTCAGCATTAACATTGTATTTTCTCCACAGAATGTCACTTTCCTGAGGATGCCATGGCATAGAGCCAGAAAGACCTGAGTTTGAATCCTGCCCCAGACATTTAATAGCTGTGTGACCCTGAGCAAGTTACTTCATCTCAGTCTCAGTTCCTTCATCTGTAAAATGGGGATAATAGTGGCACCTACCTCCCAGGGTTGTTATGAGGATCAAAGAAGATATTCTATGTAAAATGCTTTGTAAACCTTACAGCCGCATATACATATTATACACACACACACACACACACACACACATATATCTGTAAGTGTGTATATATGTAATTATCACTATCGCTGTTATTTTCATTAGCTCTTTTCATTTCTATATCCTGAGTGCCTAGTAGAGCACCTGGCACATAATAGGGGCTTACTATCTATCTCCTGATGAGTTCACTGCTGGAGGAGCCTTTGCTTGGTGAGGCCAGCTTCAGGCCCCTGAGACAATGTAGTTGTCACTCCCTCCCTACAGAGGATCATGGCTCTTAGTGAGGACTGCCCAGGCAGTGGGGCACTCACCTCCTTGTGTCGGCAATCTTTCCGAAGGGATTTCTTCAAAACCTTGGCCTCATACTCCGCCCTTGGATGAGCCTGTGGAATAAGGCCAGTCTCAAGTTCAGTTACAAAGCAGAGATGCCAACCCAGCCCAGATGTGAACACATGGACAACCACTCCCTGGGCTTGGGGTCAGATTCACAGAGCTGCAGGAGGTTGGTGCCAGGTCAGAGCTGTGCCCTTTGGACTGCCCGTTCCCCTTTCCCCTGCAGCTCCCTGGGAATTCTCCCCACTGGCAATGGATGAGGGGGGCTGCCCCCCATCCCTGGGGCAGCTTCTGTTTCCTGGCAGCAAGCCCCAGGCAGTTCAAGAACTCGCTGACCACAGAGATGGTAGCTGGAGACAAGTGCCATACAGCAATCAGAGGAGAAAAGATTAGCCCCAGCAAGCACCGGCAGATGCAAGGATCCCCCTACCCCCACCCCCATTCAAAGGCAGGCTCTTGGCTTGGACCAGCTTGAAGAACAGAAATGAGAATGGAAGACTGAATGTTAAGACAGGCCAATGCTGGTAGGAAAAAAGGCAGTCTGGCTACTGGGCAAAGGAGCCATCGAGAACGGCTCTGTCAGAAGCAGGAAGGGAAATGAGACGATGGCCGAGCATCAGGGGTGAGCGCAAAGTCCCTTTCTGCAGGGAGACAGGGCGGGAGGAAGAAATGGAGTCACAAAAAGTTCCAAACCTTGACGGTCTCCTTCATGGATCAGTAAAATGGGGAGAAGAAAGAAACAACAAATTGTAAATTACTTCAACGGGCTAAAAATCTCAATCTCTCTTTTTGCTGAGAAGTCAGAAAGCCAGGGAGAGTGGAGATGGAATGGGGGCAAAAGAGACGGCTGGGGAACGTTCCACCCTGACGTCTGTTGGATCCCCAAGTCGTTGTTTGGGGAATCAGCAAAATAAATCATCTTTACATAGCGTTGGAACCTCCCAGAGGATGTGATATGTTTAAATGCTTTGGGCTAATGTGAAGGAAGCACAGGGCTGAGTAATGAGACTCTATGTGCTTCTTGCTTCCTGATTTTATCCTTAGCCACTGGTGCCCAAACCTCTGGGGATATAAAACGCCCTAGGCCGCTAGCATCCCACACCTCTCTTCTCTAGCAGCGACTGGGGGACACAGCAGGGAGAGTGGGCCTACCCATGAGAAGCCCACTTTGGAGACACTCAGGAAGTCTGAGGCAACTCAATTGTTTCCATCCTCACCATAGCAGTGTGGTCTGGCTCTGTAGCCAGGGGCCCTGGGTTCAAATTCCAGGCCTGCACCTCAGTAACCGTGTGAGTGGCTTCAATTCCCTGGGTCTGTTTCCTCCCCTTTGTTAAATGAGGGGGTTGGGCATCCAAGGTCTTGCCCTTCCTGCTCTAGGTCTAGGAGCCTATGAAGAAGGAAGGACTCAAGAACTTTGTCCTCTCTGGAGCATCATTTTCCCGCTGGAAATTTCCCTTTCCCAAGGCACACCAAAAACCAGTGATTTCCTGATGCGGGATCTTCCTACAAGGAAGATGACTCATTTATAACTTGAGGTCTTGGAAGATTAGTTGGCTGAGGTTTTGGTTGCTGTGTTCAGGGCCAGTTAGTAAGTGGGAGAGGTTGGGTTTGGCCCTGCTGACCCCAAATCCAACACCTCTGTGTCCATTAGACACAACATGTCCAAAATGCTTCAGGACTCCATGGTCCTAAAGCCATGCCAGGCACCACTCTGGGTGAAGAGGGACCTTACCCCAATTCTCCTCTTCTTTTCACCCAAATCAAGTCAAAGAGTCAGACTCTTCTTAACTTGCATTAGAAAGTGAGTCCCTTGTATCTCAGCACTTAGCACGGTACTTGGCACCAAGCAACAGCTTAATAAGTATCAGTGGAATCTCATTCCATCAGGTTCCACCTGTTAGTACGTAAGCCCTCCAACACGTACCCAAATTGCCTGGCTTCCTGGTATGCATGACCCATTACTCAAGCTTCCTGCCCACAGCATACCCTACACACACACACCTTCCATGTATATTCCCTGGCCATGCATGCTTTCTACATGTGTGCCCTCCCCCAATATTTTTGTGGTAACTTATGGAAGAATGTACCCACATAGCAGTGATCATTCCTTGTTCCTGATTCGCCAGGCTGTTTCATTAAATGCCTTTTTTAGGGCAAACCACTGTGTCTTCTGGAAGACTGGTAGATGTAAGCACATCAGTGGGGGCTCACAAGCTGTGGTTGTTTGTGGATCCCAACCCAGAGGGTGCTACATTTTGGAGAACAATGAGAGGGTGTGCTGGGGTCTATATGAGCCCCATGGGACAAATAAAAAAAATGGGATAAAATCATATTTGTACCTCTGACTTCGAGGGTCACTCTCTATCAAAATGATTGAATGACATATCTGGCTACTTTTAAACACAAAGGAGATTTTTATGTCATAACCGAAATGTCTAAAAGGGTTAAAAAAAACCCAACAAATGAATGATCTAACAAACTCAGATGGTCTGCTATGATGTACAAAGGAACTCATGAGGTCACAGGGCTGCCGTCTGGTAGGAGCTCTTGAGGCCTTGGGGTCTGTGCCAGAAACATTTCTAATAAATGATTCCACTTTTTCATCTGACAAGATCTGAGGGCCTGTACCCGAGGAAACCAGCAATTAGTGCTGAGTCAATGAGGGCATTTCTCCTGAGCTGCTGGGAGAAGACAGAGCACTCTGGCTTCAAGCCCTTCTGTGAAGCCATAATTACACTTTGAATCTTCCCTCCTTTTTTTAGATCCCAAAGGGGCCAATGGGTTTTGTGTCCTTCAGTATTTCCATCTTTCCCCCACCCCCTTGCTGTTAACCACACCCAACGGTAGAAGTGTTAACCAGTGAGCTGGCCAGAAGGGGGAGGTTTGGTCCTAATTTGTGTGAGCCTTTTGTCTAATATTACCCTGGCAAGGATGGTGGGCACGCCTAGATGGGCCCGGGCCCTGCTTTTAGCACCTTAACTAGAGCAGCGAGGGAGTCTGAGTATACAGGAATCTCCATGACCACACCGGCTGCTATGGTCTCCCACTGGTGTGGACGTCCAAAGCATTCCTGCACATACATGGGGCAGGTCTCCCTGGTAACCAAACATGCTTCCAACACATTCAAAGATGAGCTCAGAAACAGCCCACGTGGAGGATTTTCCTTCTGCCCTTGGGCAGGGATCACTTTACCATCCCATCCCACACTCATATAAGGCTGCAGGACAGACTGGATTGTTTCGGGGACCTCCAAATGCCCCAGCAACTAAGAGGCAAGGGAAGGGTAGAGATGCAGCCAGCATCCAGCGGTACTGACCTCTTCCTCCTCGAACCCAGTCAAGTCCCATTTATAGTTGAGTCGCATCTGTTTTCTTTTCCAATGTTCCATAAACATGGCAGCTGGACAGAGTAGAGAAAAAACGAGGGAGTCAAACTCACAGGCAATTCTGTTAATGTCTACGGCCGTCAAAACCCGCTTCAAGCTGGCTCAGGAGAACCTATGTAGGCACATCGGCTGCTGAGGTTGAAATGAGTCATTGGGGCAACCCTCCCCATTGGGCTGGCCCAGGTTAGTTTTACAATTCCAGCCTGGGATGGTCTGTTTCCAGCCTCACCCTCCCCTCCAGCCCAGCCCAGCTTCCCAGACCCAGATCTCGTGCCAACTCTTTCATGAAGCCTTCCCTGGTATCTCCAGCTGGAAGCCATCCCCAAAGCACTTTGTTCTCCTCTTGAGGCACTTACCAAGCTCCTTCATAGTCTAGTTATTTTTATCCATGTTTTATGTTCCGATTAGTTCTTAAGTTCCTTGGGGTGTGGGACTGATTTTATACATCTATCTGCAAGCTCCTTTCCCGTTTGCCTACACACATCTAAGTCTCCTATATCCTTCAAACAAGCAAAATCCTTCACTTGGCCTTGCTATCCCCTCAAGCTGTCATCCTTTGCTCTCCTCCCTTTCACTGCTCACTTTTTACTCCCTCATAGACTGGCTCCCAACCCCACCACCTGACTCAAAACTGTTCTCCCAAGGCCACCAGTGACCTCTTTAACCTCTTAACTGATAAACCCAATGGTCTTTTCCCAGTCCTCATTCCACTGGAATGCTCTGCAGTTGTCCAACACTCTTGGTCACGCGCGCCCTCCTCCTGGACTGGCTCTTCCCTTGGCTTCCCTGCCATGACCGTTGTGGTCCTCTTTCCATCTGTCTGGATTTTGCTACTTCTCAAGTTCCTTGAATGGGTGATCATCTGTCTCCTGGCCCTAGAATGGCCGTTGCCCAGGTCTGGATCCTGGACACTCATCTATCCCTATTTATGTACACCTCCATCTTAAAGAACTCACCAATTTCCATGAGTCAATTACACCTCTATGGAGCTGACCTCCAGATCTAGGCATCTTTTTAATTTTTTAAAAAATTTTCACATTAGTCATGCTGTAAAGAAGAATTAGAACCCATGGAAGAAACCACAAGAAAAAAGAAGCCAAAACAGAGAGAGCAAACAGTATGCTTTGATCCAGATCTCGAGATCTTGCCCTAGTGTCTTCCACTGGAATCTTCTCCTGGATGTCCTATATGCATGTCAAACTCAATGTGCCCAAACTGGGATTCATCATCGTCCCCCCAACCTGCCCCACTGCAGAACGTCTCTCAGTCTCTAGAAAGCCCCATCATCACAGCCATCCAGGTTCACCACCATGAAGTCTGCCTTGCCTTTCCTGTCCACCACACCTCCCCATTCCTATCCAATCAATTGTCAAATCTTGTTGTTTCTATGATGGCTATTTCTCTCACATCTGTTCCCTTCTACCCACTTGCATGGATACCTCCCTATTTCAGGCTCTTAGCGTCTCTCACTTGGTCCACTGTGACAGCCAACTTTTCCCCCTGCATTTATTTTCTCACATTCCCAGCCTGTCTACACCGTATTGATATTTCTAAAAGACAGGTCTGACAATGTCATCCCATTATGCCACTTGCTCTGTAATCTGGCATTTAGGAATCAGACTCCGACACACCTCTCCCATCTTATTTCATATGTTTTTCCTTCATGAATTCCCTGCTCTACCCAAATGACCGAAGTGCCATTGCTGAAAGCTGGTCTCTGGCTCCTATCTCTGAGTGTGTCTGGCAGCCAGTGCCTGAATCTGAGATGCCTGATCTCTCCCTGTCGACCCTTTCAGGCTCCTGGAGCTGCCACAAGGAAGTTACTCCTCCCTTCCCACCAGTGCAAAGGTGACTCTGGGACCAGGGCTCTGGACCCACACTCACTGAATTCTATCAGGATATGTTAAGCACTTCCCTTGGCCAGCGTACTGTGCCAGGCACCAGAGATGATACAACAAAAAGAACCCAAGAAATTGTGCCGGCCCTCCAAGAGCTTTAAGTCTTACTTACTGCCAGCTGCCTGACCTTCTCCTCCCCACAAGTTCCAGCTTTGTGTCCTAGCTTGCCTCTTTCCTCTCTCCTCACTCAATCATCTTTCTTTGCCTCGAGCACCTGTCTGGCACGCAGAAGCCTTAAGCCTGGATTGAACTGGAAACGTGCTTCTGTGTTGGTCCATGACATGCCTACTTGCAGTCTTATTAAAGGAATCTTTGAAAGGCAGCCCTTTGAAAGGAGAGCAGCCTCTCCAGAAATATGGCTCTAGGAGGCAGCTGGGTATAGTGGCTAGAGGACTTCAAATGGTGGCTTGAAACCTGCCTCACTTACTAGCTGTGTGACTGGGCAAATGACTTAGCTCACTGTGCCTCAGTTTCCTGATCTGTAAAATGGGAAACACTGACCCAAGGAGGTTGTTATGAGGCTGGAATGAAATAATGTGTGTAAAGGGCTGGGGCAAACCTTAGAGCCCTATAGACATGGGAGCTGCAGCCATCGCTTTCCCCTGAGCTGCCCTCATCCACCCACCTGCATGGAGGTTCTCTCCTGGCTTAGGTGGTTTAAGATCAGGGACTGCAGCTCTGTCTGCTCACTTGACTCTGGGCTCTCTGCGCTCTCCATATTTTATGGATTCACTTAGCTCATGGCCAGGTGAAGGGACCGAAAGGGCAGATGTTAGACACATGGTGGAGGGAGAAACATCACAAATAGAAGCTTCCTGAGGCCAGGGGCTCTTGTGGTTGTTGTTCTTTGTGGTCCAAACACTGGCCACATGCCTGGCACAGAGCAGGACCTCAGCAAACTCTTGATGGCTTGGCTTTCTGCGGTATAAAGCAAGGTGGGCCCTGGCCAAATTGGGAACGTCAGGGCTGGATGAGACCATTCAGTCCAAAGCCTTCGTTGGACAGAGCTGGGGAAAATTTAAGGCCAGAGACAGAAAGCAACATATCCAAGGTCACATGGCTAGTTAGTGGCAATTAACTTTTGTAATCGTGACCTGCTGCTAGGACTGTGCCAGCTCTTTGGGGGTTTTAGGAATTACACATGTGACATGCAATTTGAGCCAACAATAGGAAAAGCAGACAAGTTCTACTAACTGGGGCTCAGAAAGGTTTAGGAATCAAGATTCAACTCAGGTGTCCCTCAAACCCAGGAACAGTGCCTTCCTGCCTGTCCTCCTTCCTTTCTCCCTTTCTCCCTCCTCTTTCCCATCTCACTTCCTTCCCTTCTCTTCTCTCTCTTTCTTTCGTATTTTAAGTTTCACTGATGCCCTTGGCTTTTACATTCTAGCCTTTTCTAGAAATTCTCCACTTCAGATCAAACTTTCCCTGACAAAAAAAAAGTCAAACTGTTAAGCACAAACACCCAGTAAGTGTCATAGATGATCACTTATGACCAGGGGTATGCTGGTACATGTTTAATAAATAGCTCTCCAGAAGGAAAAAAAAATTAAGTACACATGACACACTTTTAAGGTTATGCTGCACTAGTGAGATTTTCTTCAACACTTTTGTAAGCCTAGATAATCAGCAAAACAATAAATCAAGCCCTGATCTGTAGTAATTGTTGATTTTCAAGGTGTAAATGTTCATACCGAAAATTTAACAACTGGCTCTTTAACACTGGAACACGCTCCTGCTTAGCACCATGCAGCCCCACCCCCAATTCTGCGGCCATTCCCCAGTCTGAGGTGGGCTCCAGTTCACTGAGGCTTGGTTACTGGGTTACCTATCACAGATTTCTCCTTTCATTTCAGTTCCTGCCATGGTGATCTCTCCGTGGCCACGCTAACCTTAAGGATTTTTTCAAGGTCATGTTTAGGATCAATGGCAGAAGCTCAAGCCAGTCCCCATCCCTCCACCCTCCTCCCCACTGCTTCCTCAGCAGGTGAATAACAAAGCCTGTAACACTTCCGGAAGTAGACACTTGGACGAAGGGTGGTCCAACAGGTGGGGACAATGTTCTCCATTCAGTCAGTACAGGAACAAAAGTCACTCTCTGGAGTGGGGGAGCTGGTGTTTATAGAGCCAAGCTCCTCCCTCTCTGCCATCACCTCTAGGAGGATCTGAAGGAATCCAAAGCCAGCAGGTAAAAAACTCAGGTCATTGAAATGCTTCTGGGGCCAAGGGTGGGCACACCTTCCTTAGGCTGGCAGGCCTCGGGCTGGCCCTCCCTGCTGACCCACAGCTCTAAGGGCACCTGCTCCAACCCAGACTGGCCCCTTCCAGTGAAAATGTCCATCCCTTGAAGCATACTATTTGCTATTTTTTTTCCCTTCTGTTGAGTTTTATTTCCTCTTTCTGGTGGTTCCTCCTATTGGTTCTAATTCTTACTTACAACATCACTAATGTGAAAATATGTTTAATAGGAATGTAAATGTATAGCCTATATCAGATTGTGCACCATCTTGGGGAGGGTGGTGGGGAGGAAGAGGGAGAAAAATTTAAAACTCAAAAACTTGTGGAAGTGATTGTTGATAAATCAAAATAAATTAATTAAAATTTAAAAAAAAAGAAAATGTCCATCCCCTCCTGTGGCCATCTGGTTGGTTTCCTTAGTATGCCTCCACGGTACCCCCATGCAGTAGTCATGACCACATCCTGTCATGGTTGTCCTCCACTGTGCCCCCTAGAGGCCTAGCCATGCATATCTCAGAGCATCAGAGTTATGCCTTTTGGTGTCCAGTAGAAAGGAATGCCCAGAAGGCAGGACTCTTGTCTTCATGCTGCCAGTGCCTGGCACAGAGTAAGGCTTTCATAAATAATTGTTAAATTGATATGAGGCACAGAGGGAGGGGAGGAATGGAATGGCATCACATTTAGGCCAGATGTTATCACTAAGGAGAAATAACAGACTGCCCAGAGGTCTTACGATTCCTTCCTTCTAGAAGGGTCGGTGTGGCTAGACAACGGTCTATATGAAAAAGATCTGGGGGTTTTAGCGGATCACAAGCTCAACAGGACTCAAGATAGCTAGTTTAGCATACAAGATTAAGAAGGTGGTAGTCTTGTCCCCGTAGAGTGCTGCATTCCACTGCTGGTGTCACTCTGCAGGAGGAATGTTGATACTCTGGAGGCTTCCCAGAGAGAGTCTCATGCATGTTCGGGCTGCCCTCTGATGGCCTCAGAGCATCAGTGGAGCTCTGAGATCCTGGGTTCTGGGGCCTCCTAAGCTTGGTGGCTCTCACCTGTCCTTAGACTTTGCCTCCTCACTGGAGCTGGAAGGTTGGATCTCAAGGTCTCAAACCTACAATCTTCTTACTGAGTCATGAGAAAAATGACCCATTTAGTCTCCTAATTAGTGTTCACTCCAATTACATCTTTTGCCTTTTAATTATAGTGGAGAAACCACAGTATGATCTGCCCTAAATCCTCCCTCAGTTCAGGAGGTGGGAGATGGGTGGGGAATCTAACTTGTTAAATTCCATTCAAGGCTCCAGGATCTTGGGGCAAGCCTTGGGAGAAGAGACACTGTCCCACCTTAGAACATCATTTCTCTAAGGGAGGGACAGATGGATCAAGCCTTTCCCATTGGCATCCAGGTTCCTGGGCTGTAGTGGCCCGACTGACAGTTGACAGCCCATGACCAGACTATAATTTCAGAAAATGGATCCTAAGAATCCCAGCACCTTGGGCTCATCTTATCCAGTCCCATTAGGTAACTCAAAGCATTAAACAGTTTTCAGATGAGAAAGAGAGCGTGGCATAATGGATAGGAGGGCAGATTCAACATCAGGAGACCAGGGTTTGAGTCTTATCTCAGACACTAGCTCTGTGAAAAGAGACAAGAAGCTTCGATTCTCAGTTTTCCCCACCTCTAAAATGGGGCTGTGATGCAAGCAGTACCTACCTCCTTGGATTTTTATCTTTGTTCACAATGATCAAAGCAAATACTCTATGGAAAATAGTTTTCCCACTCTTAAAGTGCTGTGACAAGCACCAGTGATGAGTAGGGGCCATTCCATTCATGGTTTTAGAGCTGGAAGGGGCCACAGTGGCCATTTAATTCAGGCCTCTCATTTTACAAAGAAGGAAACTGAGGACGGGGATACTTAGGTAGGGTGGGGGAGTGGGGTTGAGTTAGGATTTGAACCAGGGTCCTCTGATGACAAATCCAGTTTGATTTGAAAGTCACCAGTGGCCACCAATCTAAGGTGACAGTGATTTGTAAAAAATGTCTGTAACTAATATCAATTGTCTCAGCTGAGGGGCCAGCTGGCAGCAGCTTGGAATGCAGCAGGCTGGAGGTGATTCATCTGCCACCCTAAATACCCAGCTTTGTTCCCACAGTGACAGTGAGGTTGGGACCTGCCTCAGACAGTGCTCATCAAAGCCAGAAGTGGGTCCAGGCCTTCTCCTTGTGGTTCTGATAGGAGGGAAGGGGAACAAAGGGGGACAGACAGAAGCCCAAGGTTTTTTTTGGGGGGGGAAGGAAGGAAGAAGGGATTTAACTGCCTTTCTCCAGGGTAGGTCTCCCTGAGCATCCCTGGATGTAGGAGACATTTCTCCTGGGCTGGCAGCCCCCAGAAAGTCAACTTCCTTTTCCTAAATGCCATCTGAAAAAGCTTGAATGCAGCACGGCTGTCAGGGTATTCACCTGTCTGCCTTCCCATAGAAGTACCTCTGTCAATCAGTTACTCAACATTTACTAAGCTCTTACTCAGAAAAAGCAGAAAGCAGTCCCTGCCCACTCACAAGAAGCTTACATTCTAATGAAGGAGACATAGCTATGCCTGCTATGAACGAAGCCAAGTGAAGAACGGACTAGACTGGGGAGAGACATGAAGCGGGGATCCAGGGAGGCAGCTTGAGTAGCTGGCTGCAGGGCACTGAGGAATAGAAGAGCCCAGGCTCACTGCAGCTCTCCCTCTTGGGTGAGGTGGTTCCCATGCATGGTCTGTGCTGAGGGTAGGCATCGAGAGCCCTAAGAGCTGAGGAGGAAGCCCCATAGCAGTGTCACCACCGTATTTCTCTCTGTTCCTGTCACCACACCCTTAAGGAGTGGATACAAAAGCCTTTTTTCTCTATTTACCTAATTTCCCCCTGGTGACCTGCCAATACATGCAATTCTGAGCCTGTAACAGCTTGCTGAGAGTACACACTGATGAAACGCCTGCTATGTGGAAGCTGTGATGGGGAGAGAAAGAAGAAAAATCATCACGTCCCTGTCCTAGGGGAGCTTATGTTTTCCTGGAGGGAATGTGGTATAGCTATAGAATGCAGAACCCCAAGCTTGAAGGGGTCAAGACAAAGGGGAAAAGCAGGTGAAGCTTTCGAAAATAATTTGAGAAGAGAGAGTGTTTATAGGTGGAAGGAGCAGGGAAGGCTTCATGGAGGAGGTGGTACTTCAGGTGTTACTCTCTTCTGAAGGAAGAGAAGGATTCTGAACAGATGCAGGAGGTGCCAGCCCACAGAACACACTGGAAGCTGCCCTTCCTGGCACCTGCTTCGGTCCACATGGTGGCTTAATGCTGGGAGGGCTGGGCAGTTGAGCATGATACAGCAAGCCCTGAGCAGTCCCTCAATCCTTTTCCCTTCCCTGAGACAACAGCAGGGACATGGGGACATGTCAACCAAAATAAGAGACAGCTTTTGGCTTGTCTTGGTCCCCTTTGCCTGGACTCTTCTCCATGGTAAGGAGAGTCACGCTGTCTCTAGACCTAATGAAGGACGTGGAGTGGGATGGGCAGTGCCCTTTGCTCTGACCCTGATGCTGTTACCATGGGAAGCATGAATTCCACAAGTGAAGCTTGTGCCTGGACCCCTGGAGGCCTTTTATATTTTGTGTTTCTTTTCCTGAGTAGGTAACATCATTATCAGGCTGGTTGTAGCTAGGCTTGGAGGCTATATCTTGGAGAGGTCTGGTAATTTTGGTTTCTAAATGACTGCACCTGGGAGCAGCTAGGTGGCACAGTGGATAGAGCACCAGACCTGGAGTCAGGAGGACCTGAATTCAAATCCGGACTCAGACACATAACACTCACTAGCTGTGTGACTCTGGGAAAGTCACTTAACCCCAACTGCCTCAAAAAAAAAATGACTGTGCCTGGCACATGGCAGTGGAAGTCTCTGCATCAGAGAAAATGGCCAGAAACAAGAGGGCTGGCCCAAGCCTCACATTTTACCCGCAGAGATGTACTGGGAGTTTGGACAATGCAAAGCAGAGGTGAAATGAAAGATATCTAAATAGCAGTCCTGCAACCACTTTATGTTCTAATGGAGCTTAAGTTTCAGCCCTCAGCAAATTGATAAGTAGTTAGAAGTTAAGTTACTTGATCACAGACAAGGAAACATTAAAAATAGATATGTTTCAGAGACGTTGTTTCTGAAACGTATCTGTTCAAGAAGATAAATTACATTGTGCTTAACTGCTCCACAGATAATGAAACGATGTCATTGTATGTTATTCATTTAACACTTTCCACTCTTCATGTTAACTCTATAAATCTTTACGTTTTAAGTGTGTTTCTTATAAGTAATTAATGGTTAGGTTTTGCTTTTTTATCAATTCAGCCAGTCCTCTATTTTATAGGCAAGTTCTATCCATTCACATTTACAGTTATAACTGAGTTTGTTTTTCTTTCCATGAAATCCTGTTAAAATCTTTCTCTTCCTCCCTCTCTTCCCTACTTCACTTGCAGTTAGCTGGGGCCTGAAGAGGAGACTCTGAGCCAATAATTTAGTTGAGAAGAAAAAAGGGAAAGAACAGATATAGGGCCTTAAACACACGATGTGGCAGTTTAGATCTGACATGACTGTGGCTGTGTCTACCCTCTTTGCACCCAAATTTTCTGTAGGCCACTTGTGATTTGGTCAGCGTGGACAGTCTCTCCACTCATACTGACTAATATTCCTTTGTATCTTTTAATGAAGATTTTTTTGAAAGTCGATATGGTGCAAAAATTCAACCCTTAACTTGACTGGAGATGAGTCCTTCAGTTTCTAGATGGATGAGCCCTTTAGATGGCAGACACAGTCTATCATGGACAGTAGTTGCAGACTTTCCAGCTGTACCTGCCAGAGGTTGTATTCAATGCAGGGCTGTCCCCCCCTACACCATGATGAGACCTCAAGGACACATGTTCAAGGAGGAGGCCATGAAGACTAGTTAATTATACAAATCTGGTGAATTCTGTCCCTGGAGGCAAGTCTATGCTGATAATCCCACTACTGGCTTCTGAAGAATGCCAATAATGAAGCCTAATGAACCCATTTCTATGGCATTTTGAAGATTTGATTAATTGATTCACAAACAATTCCCTCATAGAGACTCTGTGAAGCAGGCCATTCAGGGATGATCACTTCTGTTTTACAAACTAGGAACTGAGGCTTCCAGAAATCAAGTGATATGTGTAAGGGTCTAAATGTAAGAGCTGAGACTCCACCTTAAGCCTCCTAACTCCAAGCGTATACCAAGTGGCCACCAAGCAAAAGAGGCAAAAGAGAAGGAAGGGACAAGCTGGGAGAAAGGGATTTAAGATCTTGTCTCTGGCTGGGCCACTCACGAACTGTCTGAGCTCAAATGCCTTCTATTTGCTGGGCCTGAATCTCCTTCTATGTAAAACAAAGTAGTCAAATGAAATCAGCCTGTATTTACTTTGTATATTGTCATATATGTACACGTTGTTTTCCCCAATGGAATATGAGCTCCTTGAGGGCCGGGGCTATGGCAAAAGCAGCAAAAAGCCTGGCACAGAGTGGGTACTTAGAAAATGTTTATTGATTGATTGATGAAACAACCTCTGACCCCTGCCTGACTGTGTTTGTCTATGGCAGGAGAACCTCTGCAGGAGCTGATGTGTGGTAATTTGGGGGGCCCTGGGAGAGTGTCTTTGTGTGCTCACTTTGCAACAAACAACTCTAGGTTTTTATCTGCCTGCCTCAGAGACCCTGCTGTTCTCAGAGGACAGCCAGGAACAGCTTGCCTCCAAATGAAGCAGTCCCTGGAGAAAGCCAAGTCCCCAGGGCCTCGTTCCACCCTGAATCTCCACAGATGTGCCCAGCAGGCTTCTCGATGGCATGCTGCAGACCCAGGAACGGGAATGAGCAAATGCACTTTCAGAAAGCTACTGGTGACTGGGCTCCAGCCTAGCTTTTGAGGGCTCTCCACGTGGGGGTGACCTTTCCACAGTGCTTAAGTCTGCAGCCCTTGGGTAACTGGGTGGCTTCAGCCTGAGATTTCCAGAGCCTGGATGGAACGTTTCATGCCTAAGCTTGGTGTTTGCTCCATCACTTCCCAGGGGACCAGTCACTTAGAACACAGTACAAGGAACTAGAGAAGACGGGGAAAGTCAAAAACCCAAGACTTCTTTTGTGACTAGAAACTTCTTCCTATCATTTTGAAATTTATAAAAAGTGGCACCATTTTTGTCCTGGTGGAGTGGCCAGCTGTGTTTTTAGGGGACAATTCCATCAACAATAGGTCAAGGAGGAGGGGCACAGTGAGAACAGGGGCACATTCTTGACTCTGTTTGTCCTTGAGAGTGAGTCAACAGAGCCTCGATTCGGAGCAGACCCCCATCCCAAGGCAGCCTCTTCCACTTTGGGAGAGCCCTCATTGCTAGAACAGGGGTGCCCATCCCAAGCCTAAATCTGCCTCGGCAGTCTGCCCCAGGGTTCCTTGTTCTACCCTCTGGGGCTAAACAGAACAACCCTAGACCCTACCCACACAATGTCCTTCAAAGATCTGAAGATAGCTCTCCTGTCTCTCCAGTCCCTTTCCTGGCCTAAATGCTCCCAGTTCCTTTAACTGGTCCTCATGTGACATTGTCTCCAGAAGGTTCACCATCGGGGCTGCCCCATCGTCCTGATCTATCAAAGGAAGCCTTCCCTTTCCGAGTCTGATGCCATCCTTCCACCAACCCCTCCACACAAACAGTCAGCTATTCCTTCCGAACTCCCAAAGGGCAAAGGCCTGAGGCTCCAGCACATCTGGGTAGAGAGAACCCCGAGGGATAAACTTAACTCCCGTCCATTCCTTTATTTATTCACTCACACCCTCACTCATTCACTCAACAGGCATTTGTGGAGGCTCGCCTCATGCAGATGAGGGCTGCAGATTAGAGCTTAGTAGGGGCAGAGGACAGACAAGGACTCATACAAGGGACAAGCGGAAAGGGAAACAGAGGCCTAGGTGTGGGGCTGGGAGGGGTCCAGGGGAGCACCTCTGGATTTGGGCCTTTCTCCTCCTAGTCAGCTGGCTCCTCTAAAGAGCACCCCCAGGAAGGCCCAAGAGTTTCCCATTGGCCGCTCTTTGTCATTTCATACTCGAGTGTTTATGTTGTTCTTGGACATCAGCTCCTGGGTGACAATGAACCTGTGGGCTTTGGAAGGAGCTGAGCTGTATTCTCAGCTGGTCTTTGACTCTGTCACTCTACAAAGTCGAGGGCCTTGGTGAAGGAATGAATTCAAGGACACTCTTCTTCATGTCTCCTCTCCTCACATCACTCAGACATCTCCCTTCAGGATCCCTTCCTTCACCTGTGTCTCACAGGAGGATGTAGTTCTTTTCCTTCCCAAGGCAAGCTCCTCGACACACACGAGGGCTCTCATCCCTTTCCTTCTTCTCTGATAGATTGTTTCCTCTATCGGCTCCGTTCTCCAACAAATCTTCAATTTCCCAGCCAACTATCTGATTCTCTGCAGCCTACAACCATGCCTTCATTTCCTCTGTTCTTAGAAAATCCTCATTTGGTCCAAGCAAGCCCACTGGCTAGCATCCTGTGGGCCTCATTGCCCTTGTAAACTCTTTGAGAAAGCCATTGCACGTCGTCCTCTTCTCACTCCTCTCTATTACGTCTACGATCAAATAGCCACCTGGCTTCTGCAATCACTCACCAGTGCTCTCTTTAAAGTTCCCATGAGGGGGCAGCTAGGTGGTGCAGTGAATAGAGCACTAGCCCTGGATTCAGGAGGACCCGAGTTCAAATCTGGCTTCAGACATATAACACTTACTAGCTGTGTGACCCTGGGCAAGTCACTTACCCCATTGCCTATCCAAAAAAATAATAATAATAATAATTAAAGGGGTAGCTAGGTGGCACAGTGGATAGAGCACCAGCCCTGAAGTCAGGAGGACCTGAGTTCAAATCCAGCCTCAGACTAAACATTTGAAACTCACTAGCTGTGTGACCCTGGGCAAGTCACTTAGCCCCAATTGCCTAAAAAAAAAAAATAAAAAAAAATAGTTCCCATGATCTCTCCATGGCCCTTTCTCAAACTTCCTATCAGCAGCCTTCGACACTGGAGATTGCCTTCTGTTCCCGACATGCTCGGCCCTCTTCTGATTTGGGTCACGAGGTTGTCTCCTGGTTCTCCTCTTCCCTGTGTGACCACCCTCAGTCTCCTCTGCCACTTTTTCATCTAGGTCATGCTTATTAACCATGGATGGCCCCCAAGTTTCTATCAGGCCCACTTCTCTTCTCCCTCCATATTATTCCACTTGGTGATCTCATCAGCCCTGAGGATCCAATGATCATCTCTATGATTTCAATATTCATGTCTAGCCTTAACCCACCTGATCTGGAGTCACATGTCACTAACTACTTCTTGGATATAGGAAATTGGAAGCACGACACTGGGTGTTGGCACCTCAAACTCAACAAGTCTAAAACTGAACTCATTATCTCTTCCCAGCCGGCCCCTCCCTCCCTGCTGCTGCCAACCCTTCCCTCTTCCAAAGCTGTCTATTCTTGTGGAGGGCCCGCCATCTTCCTAAGTCACCAGGGTGGCTCACCTCCAACTTCTCTCTCACACTGGTTTTACACATCCAGTCTGGTGCTAGATCCTGTGTTTTCTACCTTTGCAGCATCTTTCACAGATAGCCCTTCTCTCCATTCACACAGGCTCCTGTCACCTTGTACAGGGATTATATTATTGCAATAGCGGCCAGGTGGGTCTCTGTCTGCTCCAGTCCAGTTCCCAGCGATCTTCACAAATCACAGGTCTGACCAAGTCACACACACACACACACACACACGCACACGCACACACACACACACGCAAACACACACGCAAACACACACACACACCACCTCAGTGACCTTCAGTGGGTTCCTATTATCTCTAGAATCAGACATAAAGTCCTATTTGGCATTTATGGCTTTTCACAACCTCCTGGTCTCCTTCAAGACCCAACTTCAGTGACGCCTATTCCAGGAAGCCCTTCCCAGCCACTCCCAAGAGATCACCTCACTTTACACTGTATGTATTTTGTACGCACAACATTATTTATATGTAGCCTCCCCCTTTAGACTGTGAACTCCCTGAGGGAGTCTTTTAGCTTTTCTGTATATCCCCAGAACTTAGCCCAGCACATAGTAGGTGATTAATACATCCTTAATACAAAGACACAGTAAGTGCTTAGACTGACAGACATGGGTCTTTCACAGCGCCTTCCAGAACAGAAATTCTGGCCCTCCCAGACCAGGCCCACTGACTCAATACACCTCACACTTCACAGTGTCAATATTTCATGCCTCTCATCACAGATGCCTCTGTTGCACACCCATGGGACGATGGCCTGTCCTCCCTCCTGAGTGTAGCAGCTATCCTTTCCCTTCCTTGCCACTGAACGTTTTTTAGATTACTTTAGAACTGTATGACTTCTGAATGACCTTGAACTTTTTAAGCCATCCACAAAGAGCACTGCCCCATTTATTAACGTGACACGGAGAAGATAGGGCAGCCAACGATCCTGAGGACTGGAGGGTCTCGAGCGATGGGGCTCGTTGTGTGTGTGTGTGTTTTAACATCATCCAACACTCTGAATAATTAGAGACTTGAGCTGTGTGGGATTTCTGGCACAAACAGCTACAATTCACCATCATTCCATAGGATGGCGTGGAGGTGCCACCACACCTTCCCATCTCTGGGCCTTGGTGGCCTTGGCTACACAAACAGCCAGGAGATTTCCCAGGTCCCGGCCAGCCCTGAGAGCTTGCTTTAATAGCTCCTGAGCACTGCAGCAGCGGTCCTTCTCTGACAGTGACTGCTGACGTGGGGCCACAGAGATCAGGCCTTGGGGGCTCCCTCCCATCCCCTGCCCTGTGCCCAAGATCCTGAGGATGAGAGGTGCCCTCTGTGCAGGCTGGTGGACAGAGGCTGGGGAGGGGCATTGATTAGTGGCCCAGGGTCCCTCAAGTGGGAGATGTGGCTCAGCCCTCCCCCAGCCCTAGAGGTTCCAAGCAGGCTGTGCTTTGAGCATAGTTCATAGGACCACAGACTTAGAACAGAGGGACTACCCAGGTCATTTGGCCCAACTTCTCATTTGACAGATGAGGAAACTGAGGCCCAGGAAGACACTAAAGGGATTCACCCAAGGTCACACAGATAGTGTGGGGCTGAGCTGGGATTAGAACCTAGGTCTTCCGACTACAAACAATTTCCCCCCAAACCATATGTAAGCCCCTCCTAGACATGTCAGTAAGCCCCTACCAGCGTCCCTCATTGTCATCAGAGGCAAAGGCCTCATGTGGGTCATTTCAGGAGGAGAGAAACAAGATGAAATGCCGTGGCCCCCTCCCACCAAGGCAAACCGACGTAGCCCTGCCCTCAGCAGGATGCTTACCCTGGGGTTCCTCCAAGGACCCAGATTGAGGCTAGGCCCAGGACCTACTTACCCCACAGGGCCATGAAGACGGAGAAGAAGACCGTGGCTGGGTTGTCAAAGAAGTGACTGGCTCGAGCGGTGGCACAGGCTGAGCTCAGTTTCCAGTAGCTGCATGTCCGGTCACACAGGGGGCACATGGTGATGTTGTTACGCTGGTCACACATCTCCATGCTGCAGAAAGATGGGAAGGAGACATGAGCATTATCACCCCAGCACGGCGGGGCCGGGCAGGGCGGGGAACCCTCCAGCCCTTAGAGCCTTCCTCCTCTACCGTCCCCTTCGATGATGGGATGAGGTACCAGAATCAGTATCAGCCGGAGATGGGAAGGGAGGATGAGGAGCAGGACCAGAAGGGAGCCCAGCCTTCACACTACTAGCCAAGAGCTGACCTTGGATGGGGGCACCTCATTGGACATGCCCCTCTCCCTGCTTTACTCTCACCTTGGCCCTCTTCTGAACCCCTCCCGACAAAATGGCCTGGCCGCAGACACTCCACTTGTTGTCTATGATGCTGAGGACAGGTGAGGACGAGCACAAGGAAACTGCAGGAAACCATGGAGGACAATCCACAGACTACGTGACAGCTTCAGTGGGCCTGGGGCAAGCCTGTGTGTTATCACTTTCGGGACCTTCTCCCTATCGGTGCAGATGGTCATGAGGGGCGACAAGAGGCCGAGAATTTACTGAGGACTGGCGTGTGAAGAATCACCCACCAACGGACATCGGGGCTTCCTGACTCTGGGGCTGGACCTCTGCTCCACCACAGCTGACAGCTGTTTACCTTTACTGTTAATTATTATTATCAGTTGATGACATTTCCACAGAGCTCCAAGGTTTGTGGAACACTTAACAGACTCTCATTTGATTCTCATAACAACTTTGTGAGGCAGGTGCTATTCTCTTTTCCATTTTACAGATGGGGAAACTGAGGCTGAGAAAAGTTTAGTGACTTGCCCAAGGTCACATGTTAGCCAGCTCCCTCTGGAGCTGGTGGTCTACCCATCATGAACTACCTAATAATTGTTTCAGCCTTCGGAGCAATCTTGAACTTAGACCCCTCTTTCCACTGGTCATTCAGGGTGGGGCAGGGCACTCCCACACCTTGGGCCTTCGTATCTGACATCATTCCTGTTGTCTTTGCCATAAGGCACTGGTGAAGGGGGTGCTGGGGGATGGAGATATTGGCCTCTTCTCTTCTCTCCAAGGTAAGCGAAAGTCTCAGCTGGGCTACCTACCACACTTGGGGTGAAGAAGACCTACACTGCGGTCCTGCCTCAGACACTTAGGAGCTGGGTGACCCCAGGCAAGTCACTTAACCTCTGAGCCTCAGTGTCCTCAGCTGTCAACCCTCACAGGGTTGTTTATTACACGGCTCACGTGAGCTTGCACACACAAAATACTTTGCACAACTTATAAGTGCAGCATAAATGTTAGCTTTGCTTCTGATCGCCTAAAAGAATGAGCAGAAGCGGTCACTGCTCAGGGAGCACCTGGTGGCTGCACCCCACGGCCTCACGAGGTCACCCCACGTGCCCCCAGACTCTGTGTATCTTGGCTCCTCCTTTTCCTTCCTTGTTTCTTTTCCTCCCCGAGGTTTTGTTCTGAGTTTCAGCTTTAATGAGCTCCACAGAAAGGATCTCTTTTATTCTACAACTGAGGTGATGTAGAAAGAAAACACTGGCTCAGCATCTCCAGTGGCCGGGCCCATCTCACCATCCATGCTGAAATTTCTTTGACTCCAAGAGACTTTGCTTCAGTTTCTTGGGCAAACAGATCACAGGCAGAAAAGCCCAGCTTCTTGGACAGGGATAAGCTTCCCCCCCTTACATCCTGGGGCCCCCTCCCCTATGCCCCCACCCTTCTCCCCATCCCAGACTCACTCCTGGCCCAGGACAGGGGAAGGGGGGGCAGGTAAAGTTGGCAGACACCAGCAACTTCACACATTATTCAGAAAAAAAAAAAACTGAGTCAAGCTGACTTTTGCCAACCTCCATTGAAGAAGAGAAACCACTGAATTCCCAGGCTCCTGGGTGAGAGCTGGACCGCACCTCAGAGGGCAGCTCTGTCTCCAACCTCCTGGGTTTGGCATCGAAAGCCCTTCCCGTGCTGGCTCTGCAGACCTCCCCAGGTTCAGTGCGTGGCTTTTACACCCGTTGGGGCGTTCTCAGGTTCCAGCCCAATGGGCCGGCTTGCTGTGCCATGGCTCCTCAGCTGTGCCCCTGGGAATCCTCTGCTTCTCTGAAGGCTCAGTTCCTGGGTCCCCTCCCCCATGATCATCCCAGTGCCACCACTGTGACTTTGTATGGACTCAGGGAGGCATCATGGGCCCAGGGCTCAGTCTGACTTCTAACACAGACCAGCTGTGTGATCCAGAGGAAGGGACACAGCTCTTCAGTGCCCTGGAGCCTCCCAAAGAGAAGGCCAGCTTCAATAAAGCTTTGGAAGGGCAGTGGTGTATGGGCTCCCACACTGGCGAGACCGCAGGGTTCAGCACTGAGTCTCTCGCCCCACATGCTCCAGGGTTGGGGATCAAGTGAGGGGCCATTCGTTAAATGCTTATCACAGTGCAGTACCTGGTGAACAGCAGGTGCTTAATAAGGCTTGTTCCTCTCCTTCCCTCTGGGCTCACTTAGCCCTGCTGGCCCATTTGGTAGATGAAGAAACTGAGGCCAAGGGAGTCAACCATGGTTATGATTGTTAAGTCAGGGTCTCTAAATGGCTACAAAACCACTTCGTAGAACCAAAGAACAACTGAGTTGGGGACACCAGATGGCCTTGTCCAAACTGTAGCTGATCCAGAATTCCCTAACAACACAGCCCTCTAGGGGTCCCCCTGCCTCGCCTTGCAGCCCTTCAGTGACGGGGAGCTCATCCCCTCCCGAGGCGACCTGGCCCATACTGGGATGGCTCTCTTTCATTGGTAGGAAGTTCTTCACTAAGATCACGCTGATTTTTATAACATCCACCCCTTGGCCCCTGGATCTGCCCTCTAGGGCCGAGTAGAAGCTACCTATCACTAAAAGGACATTTTAAAATTAAATTTAATTTAATTTTTGCAAATGTAGAAAATAATTTCAAAAGGATGAAAATGATGCCAGGAGCTTGGAAGGGGGGGAATGCTAAGCCACTTACTATGTGCCAAGCAATGTGCTCAGTGTGAAGGGCAGTCCCTGACCTCTAGGGAGCTTCATCAGCATGAAGGATAGGGCACCTATCGGGCAGCGATGGCCAGGTTTGAATGGTGATGGGCGCCAGAGGGGTGGAAGCAGATCCTGATTTCCAAGAGCAACGTCACTACTGAGGCAGCCGCTAGAAGGAAGATGCTCAAGTCTTGCCAACCTTGCATGGAAGCAGGCGGCACACAGTAGGGCAGAGACCCCTGAAGCAGGCAGCACACAGTAGGG
>NW_020951147.1:1338351-1357415 GCF_900497805.2 Vombatus ursinus
GCACACAGTAGGGCAGAGACCCCTGAAGCAGGCAGCACACAGTAGGGTGGAGACCTGAAGCAGGCAGTACACAGTAGGGTGCAGACCCCTGAAGCAGGCAGCACACAGTAGGGTGCAGACCCCTGGCTTGGGAGCCTAAACCCCTAGCTCTGCCCCTGGCTTCCCAAGGCCCTCCCCCTTCCTGCTTTGGCTTCCCCATGTGTAAAACAAAGGGCTTGGACTCTGTGGTCTCAAAGGTCACCTTGCACTCAGACGATTCGAGAGCTGCCTTGAGCAGCCTCACAGGTCCTGGTGCACCTTCCAGATCTGGACACGTTAGAGCTGGCTTTGAAAGGAGGTAGCCAACACTAACTCTGCACTTGACACCTAACCTGTGCTCAGGCACACGGTTTCTGCAAAGTGCCGCCAGATGACTGGGCTGATAGGTCGGGGGCAGGGGGAGGGAAGCAGAGGTGTGCTGGATGCGGGGAGGAACAAAACCTTTGGGATTCTCCCTGGCCTGCTCCCGAACTTCGCGGGGAGGCAGTCACTCTCAGGGCACGTGGTGCCTAAACTCTTTTAAAAAGAACTATACAAAAATGAAAATGGGTCACATCCTTGATCTGTCTCCTGATTGACGGTAAAATTCATCACGAAGGCCTCGTGCCCCGGAATAACTTTCATCCTCTCGGTGCAGATATTGATCTACTTGGTATGCTTCCTTGGACCAGTCTCCCTTTTTTTCCTCATGAAGGATGGAATGACACTTGGGGATTTGGGGGTGAAGGGTTGACCCCTGGAACCATAGGATCATGAGGTCTTAGGAGGTCACTGAGTCCAGTCTCATTTAGAGGTGAGGAAATTCAGGTCTCGGGAGGGGACTTGCCTCCAGGACAGAAGTCATAAGTAGCAAAGCTCAGGGGTTGAAACTGGGGGCTCAGACTCTAAAATTGAGTTCTAGGGATCATCTTAGGACCTGCGATCAAATTAAACACTTTCAAGGTGATCATTTGTTTTTGGCCTACCTGGGTGTGTTTTCATCAACGGTGAAACATCCGTAAAGGAACACGATGATCCCAACAATGGAAGCGGGAATGAGCATTTGAGTGTACACACCCAGCCAGGCAAAGTACAGGCCGACCTTCTCTCCAAAATACTTCCTGAAACAATGAAGGAAAAAAGGGCTCAGAGAAAGAGCTATTGCCCTAAGTCAATTGTGAGAGGTGCCCCCATCCTCCACTCATCTTCTAATGCTGGGCTGCCACATCAGTGGTGGAGAATGGGGTGCTGAGCCTGGCATGTGTCTTTCTTGGAAATGTTTCCTCCCTCTCTCTTCCTTTTCCTTTTTTCTCCTTCTCCCTATCCCTTCTCCTCTCCCTCTACTCTCTCATTTTCTTGAGTCTTGCCCACACACAAACAGGGCTCTGGCTTCCGGAGCTGGCTGTCCCAATCCTCCCTTTTTCATTCTCCTGAGAAGAACCTTTTGCTCAGAAGAACAAGATAAGAGAGTTCCCCAGACCTCCTTCTCTGCTGCCTAAGAGATGGCTCCGTCCTGCTGTCCCCTGTGCATGTGGCACCTTCCTCATAGCGTCCTAGGTGAGATGCCCGGAGAAGCGGAAGGGGGGCATCAAGAGACAGGAAGGGGAGGAATTCTTCACTGGGAATGAGGTTTTCCTTTGAAGTCCATTGTCTATCATGAATAAAGACTTAACAGTCTCTAGGTCAGACTTAAGTCACCTCAGGCTAGATGGCACAGCCTAAGAAAAACCACTAAATTCTCAAAAGGAGATGGGTTGTTTGCTATAAGCCACAATCTCTTTCAAGTTCCAACAGATTCCAAGGTGGAATGTAGTTACAGGCACAAGGCAGATCTGAAATACATGTCTGTCACTGGGAGGTGAATCTGATGACTACCAGGGACCCTAGCCCATTTTCCCATGACCTCTGGCTGGAGAGGCAGGCCCCACTCAAGGCCAAGTTGACCTCACCTGATGAGGTGGATTGGCTGGTACTTATAGAAGGCCCCATAGGTGGCCCACTCCTCACACAGAATCTGGAAAACAAAAGGGGTTAGGAAGGAGAGGAAATCACATTACCAGCCTTTCTTGCATACTTAGGAAGACAAAGCAGCCAGGAATGGAAGGCACCAACAGTAGGAGGTGTAGTCGGAGGGTTAGGGTTAGTGTCCCGGATCATTTCTAGGTGGCTATGGGACAGTGCAAAGTCGGCGGGTGCAGTTTCTTGAGGCTGGCTATGGCCTCAGGAAGACCCCAGTTTTTGTGCTGCTCCTGACCCAGAACAGCCGTATCTTAACTTCTCTCGGTACAGACAAGTGGCCGATGGGCATCAGTGGATGAACTTATGCACTGAGACTTCTCATACACATGAAATTGCAGCTCAGGACCACACCCACCAGCCCTGGGTGGAAAAAAATGGGCTTTTCATTGGAAATTGTGGTTTTCCTGTACTTCAGTCCCTTGAGTGCACCCACGCTCTCCATGAGAAATAGCAGAAAAAGCTTGTTGGCAGGGGACAGCCACATTGGTACATCCTTCAGGGCAAAAAGAACATGGCTACATTTCTCTTGGGAGAGCTGGCAGGGTTATTTATAGCCCTTAGGAAAAACGTCCACACACGCACACACAAGCGAGGCTCACTACTGTCACCCCTCTGACCCTGGGGAATGGGACACTCGCCTTTCAAGGAAGGGCTCTGTAGGAAGGAGAAGACTCTGGCCTGGGGGGGAAAAGGCTTGCCAAGCTTTTGTACTATTCTCTTCATCCCTAGAAGGCTGGCCACCAGGTGAGGGATGCTGCAGGCTACAGAAACCCATGAGGATTCAGGTGTGTGCTGGGACAAGAGCCTCAGTCTGGTTGAACCAAGTACAAACTGAAATGTATCCAAGGGATTCAACCTCCCACGTTTCAGCACTACCCACGCCGGTCATTCTATCTGTCCTCCACAAATGCTGATACGCTGAATTCCTGAGAGACCGTGGCCGTTTGGGCTCCACTTTCTTTCCAGCAGGGCAATGGCTGGTTGCAGTCCTAAGAGAAGGAGGTTCTTCACAAGTGACCCAAAACCACTTTTTGCGATGCCTAAGTAATGCCCAGAGCTGGCCCTGGAGGAAACAAGGGCTTCATTCTCCACCAGGTGAATGGATCCATTACAAGAAATTTAAAAAAGAGGAGAGATTGGCACATGGGTGTAGATGGGCTTGTGCAATTCGATCATGAGTTGGGTGGATGGGACCGAAGGGGCCTCAGTGTTTGCCAAGTCTCTGTCCCCTGCTTCCAAATATCAATTTCTAGGAGTCTCCTGCACCATGTCAAGGGTAATGTTGGGCCCTCAGCTGACTCCCTGCTCAGGCCAAGAGCCCATTCTTGGCTGGGCACTTGGAAGGCCACCGATCCCTGATACTGAACGCTGTACACTGCGTCACTGAACGGGAGATTCACATTTCTCATAGAGGAAAGTGTACAAGACTAAGCCTTGGCTTACTTAACAAAGATGAATCTGATGGAGAAAGCCACTCAGAAGCCACTCTCAGAGTCTGGTGTATGGGATGGCAGCTTGGCAATGTTGGGGTGTGGGGATAATGTGAGGGACCCTGTCTTCCCTTCAAATGGATGGGCTGGCCCCCTGATGATCTCTACCATTCTGTGATGGCACACAGGGAGGAGGCAAGGCCATCTGCTGCGAGGGACTGGGAGGCATGGTGATGGAAGGTGACCCTGGAAATCACCACAGAGCTGGCTCTGGGTTGGCCTCCCTGCCTTCAGCATCCCTCCTCTCCAACGGGACACTCCACTCAGCCAAGGTGACTTTTTCTAAAGCGGCTGTGACCATGTTATCCCCTCCACCGTCCCCTCAATTATCTCCAGGGGCTCCTGGACACCTCCAGGATCAAGCAGAAAGGCCCTGCTTGGCTTCTGGAAAGCCCTTCCCAGGTTGGCCCCTGCCAGCTTCATTATTTGTTATTTTATTTCACTTATTCTCCAGCCCAGTCAAACGATTTTCTCTCTTTGTTCCTCACACACACCACTTTGATTTTCCCAACTCCGTGCCTTTGTCCTGGCTGCCCCTCCATGCCTGGAGTGCACCACCTTCTCCCCTCCACCTCTGACAATCCTATTTCTTTCAAGATTCTCCCCTTTTATAGGAAGCCTTTCCTGATGCCTCCACCTTCTTCTACCTCCCGCATATCGATTGTGTATGGGTTTTTATTTTGAATACACTGACACATACTGTCAACCCCTATTGATGAACAGCTCCTTGAGCCCAGGGCTGATTTTGCTTTTGTCTTTGTGCCTCCTGCATCCAGCACATAGTGGGTGTTCAATAAATGGTTGCTGATTGACTGACTTATTGACTAGAGGCCATTTAGATCAGAGCAGGGACACCCTGAACTCTGGTCAAGTTCAGTGAAGGGGTCCACCAGGGATTCTGGGGATTTTAGGATCACTGATTTAGAGGGGTAAGGGCACTTGGAGGCCATCAAGTATAACCTAATTGACAACCTTAACTTATAAGAAAACTGAGACCCAGACACATCAAGTGACTTCCCTAGGTCACCAAGCTGTGAAGTGTCAGAAGCAGGATTTGAATCCAGGTCCTCTGACCTAAGTCCAGGGCCCTTGCCATTAAACCAAGTGAAGGACTTAGAGTCCCTGGCTTCGTTCAAGTCTCAGCTCCAGAGCCAGCCTCCCCAGGAAGCCCCCCATTCTCTAAGCTGTTAGTATTTGCTCCCTCTCCAAACATTCACGTACGTATTTATCTATTTCTTTGTTGTGCCCCACAACCCTCAGTAGAATGGAAGCTCTTTGAGGGCGGGGACCATGTCTAGTTTTGTCTTTGTTGCCCCAAAGCTGAGCACCAAGTTCTGCACAAGAGTTGGCACTTAATTGATGCTGGTAGTTGGCCGGGATGAACCAGGCAAATACTCTGCCTTAACTTACTTTTCTGTCGTTCACCTCTACATCTTCTCCTTCAAAGTCACCCTGTTTAAAAAATAAAAGGGCATAGAAAAGTCACATGATTCTGTGGTTAGCCAGGAGAGGCCCTTTCTCTCATGCCCTCAGGGACACGCTCATACAGTCCCCCACCCTCAGCTTAGGGGGTTCTATCCAGCTGGTCTTATAAGGCAGAGACAGATCCTTGAGGCAATGCAGTGTGTGAGAATGTGAGCTCAGAGAAAGGTGGATTGTTCCATTCCTTCTTGTATTCCTGGCACCCAGTAGGGGCTTGATAAATGCTTACTGATAGACTGGAAAGAGCCCTGGCTCTGGACTTGGGTCTTGGGTTTGTATTCTGGATCTGCTATATGCTCCCTTGGTCACTGTGAGGGATCCAGGGCCTCAGTTTCCCCAACTATAAAAAGTTTCAACTGGATGAGCCTTATGGCCCTTCCTAGCTCCACGGTCTATGATTTAGGATCCAAGAATTCCCATTTTACAGATGAGTTAAAAACAGCGTGGTTCTTCTCTTTAGCCTGAGGGCAGCCAGATATAGACAGGCTCCCATCTGCTCAGGGGACAGAGATCCTTGGGATGCGTCCAGGAAGCCAGCTTCTTGCTCTGGAGAAGCCGAGCGGGGCAGTCGGTCAGCCCCGGGGAGAAGGTGTCCTCCCTCAGCCCAGTCCTCAGCTGCCTCTGTGAAGTGGGGCTGGAGAGCTGCTCTCATGACCCTCCGATGGCTGGGGGCCTCACTGGGGAAGCGAGAGCAGCTCTTCTCAGCCCGTGTCACCTGGCACATAAGGCCAGAGCCAGTCCTCTCCCCACCCCTGGATGATCAGAGTGGAGATCTCCCCTGGACTACTGAGACAGTTAAGTGACTCCTAGCTTCCAGTTCCTTTCTTTTTACAGTTGGGGAAACTGAGGCCCTGGGCCCTTCATGGTGACCCAGGGAGCAAGTAGTAGATCCAAAATCCAAACCTGAAAACTGAGTCCAAAGCCAGGGCTCTTTCCTATCGATTAACAATGAGTACCTACCTACCCTGTGGTAGCCAAAATCATTTCCCTAAAGTACACGTCACACCTCTGTTCAATAACCTTCGGGCTCCCTACTGCATCTGGTATCAAATATAACCTGCCTTCTTGGAAGCTAAAACTTCTCATCATTAGGCTTTAAGGTCACCTTTCTGCACATATTTACCCATCATTCTACTTCTACTCAATGCTCCAGTCAAATAGGCTCCTTCTGGCTCCATAAGCTCAGCAGTCCATCTCCCCCACCTTTGCTCAGGCTGTTCAGCATGCCAGATGCACCCTTACTCCTCACTGCTGTCTCCCAGAATCCTCAGTTTCCTTCAAGGTTCCCCACCCCAGGTCCCCCCTCCCTGGGGAAGCCCTTTTGGTCTGGCAGGTGTCTCCTGCCTCAAACTGTCATAGATTTACTCATCAGTGTAAATGGATTGGCTATTCAGGGAACAGAATAAAGCCCAAGTTTGTGAGGGCAGAGACTCTTTTCGGTTTTTGTCTGTGCATCCCCAATACCTGTCATGGTTCCCAGAACATAGTAGGCACTTGATCAATGCTTATAAACTGACAAAAAGAACTGAAATCATGATATGAGGCATTTCCCTCTTCCCTTCAAACAGGGATGAAGCGCATTGCCAGGTCACTTACATCATGCAGGGGGTAGGCTGCGGTATATACTCCATTGGCCAGGAGGCTGGTGATTCCTTAAAAAGAGAGGCATGTGAGGGATTAGTGACCAGCCCCACATCCCATGTTCTCCTGAAATCAACAGAAATATCTCAGCCACTAAAAGAGTTTTCACCAAGAGAAATCAGTAAGTCTGGCTCCCCAGAAATCAGAAATCCCTCTGTATTGATCTTCCCGGAGAGGCCGCCTCCCTTACGACTGTTACTAAGCAGAAGATTAAAACATGCTCAATTTTCAGGATTAGAAAGTTACAGAGGAAAAAAAGATAGCATTATGTCTGGGAGGAACTAAGAATGAGTTACTCCTATTACCCTACCTGCTTGGGAGGGAAAGCCTGCAGATTTGAAAGTATGTATTGGAGGGGTTAGAAAAGGTCAAATCACGAGAAAAACACGGAAGGGGAAATCGATGATGTGAAGAAACACACACACAATTTAAAACGAGGTTGGAGACTGATTCGAGAAGCAGGAGGGAGAGTTTTCCCACAGCCTTGGGCAGGAGTGGGAAGACAGGACTTACCATATTGACCACATTTTCTCCTTTTATTTAAAAGGGCAGTATCCTTCTTTCTTCCCTCTCCTTGCCCTGTTTACACATCAGTCTATTAGTTACATGAATGGGCCTCCGGCAATTCAATGTTGCATTTGGAAATAAAAGAAGCGAGGGAGTGGGGGCGGGGAACGACTCAGGAAGGCTCAGGGACAATTCCCCTTGGGACTGGGCTTGGACCCAGGCCGGGGCCAAACTTCTGGGCCCTTCTGGTGGGGGGATGTTTCAAAGGTCAGACTTATTCTTAGAAGCCATCTCAGCTAGCCCTGGGAGTCAGGGATGGGCAGTGAGGTCTGTAAGGGCTGGCTTCTTATAAGCTTCTGTCTGGGACAGTGGAGAGGACACTGGCTCTTGAATCAGAGGAACCCCAGAAGCTGATTTAACCTCCAAGGACTGTTTGTTTTCCTTACCTATAAAATGAGAGGGCTGGACTTTTGGCCTCGAGGATACCTAAGATCTTCTGATCCTAAGATATTGGACCAGAATTCGGGAGGGTGGTGATGGACCAGAATCCTTGAGCCAAGGCCACTAACCTGCCCTGAGGGGCTCGTCCCAGGGAGTTTGTAGATGCCTCTTCTAAATGGAAGGGGACTTTCCCCAGAAGGGGGTTCTTTACTGGGGGGTGGCTAAGTTACCTCACTGATTGGACCAGAACTGAAAAGAGAGTTCATGGCAGAGTAGAAAATGAGGATCTATGTTCCAAGACTATTTCTCCAGCTGAGTGACCTTGTGTAAGTCACTTCCTCTCGGTAAAATGAGGACCTCTAAGGTCCCTCCCACTAATAACCCTGTCATCCTATGTTCTGGCTCTGAAGAGGAAGGAATTCACTGTAAATCATCAGAAAGAATTCCACGTCTGCCTTTTCACCTCCTCCAGGGCTCTCTCTTTGGCCACTAGTCCAGTCAGACTTCCCCAACCCTTGTCTGCCATTCCTGGCCCGGAAGCCTGCAGAGGGCAGGCACTGGGTCCTACTCCTATCATGGAATCTTCAGGGCCTTGCACATGGAGATAGCTGTTGCAATGAAATGGAATTCAGGCCAGATGGAAGCCGAGACTGATGGACGATAATAATAGTTGTCATTTAAGGTTTACAAAGCACTTTACCGATACCATCTCATAGCAACCCTAAGAGGTTGCCCACTATTAATGCTCCCATTTCAAAGACAAGGAAACTGAGGCAGCCAGTTTTCCACATCTCCCTTTCCACTGTGCTCCCTGGTTGTCTACAAGGGCCAAACCTGAAGGAGATCCGACCAGTGTGAGCACGCCTGCCCTAGCCAGGGATGGGCAAAGAAGACTGAGGACCACAGCACCCACTATTCAGTGCCTCGACTGAGGAGGGATGTGGGCCACGGGAAGATTCCCTGGACTTGGGGTGGGCCAGGAAGCACAAGAGTTGGGGAGCGGGATGGGGCAAGTCACTTCACTAACCTGGGCCTCAGTTTCTTCACCTGGAAAAAGAGGGGGCAGGACCAGGTGGCCTGAGTTCCCTATCAGTGTGTGATTGCTTGATATGGAGCACACCCTTCACTTCTGACCTCTCTGCCTTTGTCCTGGCATGCTGTCCCCTCCCAGCTTCCCTGGCTGCCTTCACAACTCAGCTCAGATCCTCCCTGACTTCCCCTCATTTTGTATGCAGTAGTGGTTTGCATGTTGTCTCTCCATTAGAATGGAAGCTCCTGGGGGACAGGAACCAGTTTTGAATCCTGGGCACACAGCAGGTGTTTAATAAATGTAGCAAATAGCTTCCAATATCCCCTCTCTTTCTCCCCAGTCCTTGGACATCAGCCGCAGGGCCCTCCAAGAATCTCTGTTGCTCAGGTGGCCCCAGCGGCCGTCTCATCAATGCCCTGTGTCCCACAGGGGGCTGGAGCTCAGTCCTGGCAGCTGCCAGGGGAGGAGGGAAACCCTGATGGCTTAAGCTTGCCTCCCACCCAACTTGGGTTCCCTCAGGGGGAATTTCTGCCCCCACAGGAAGTCAGCTGTGGTTAGAATCAGCATCCCTGAGAACAGAGCGACTTATCACCAGCCTCCACTCTGAACCACAAGCTATTCATTTCAGCTCTCTATGGCATAACAGGTCACCAGCCATCCTTGCCCATGCAGTCGGGGGGATGGGCAAGCTGGGTCCACGTCCTGACCCCATTACGACTGGAGGGTCTAAGGTCAGCCCCAGCTGTGGGCCAATTCAGCATGTCAGGAGGCTCCCCTGGGGAGCCCAGGTCTGGGTAGAGTGTAAGCTCCTGGAGGGCAGACCTTGGTTTCCTCTCTGTCTTTGAAACCTCAGCACCAAGCACAGTGCCCAGCCCAAAGCAGCTGCTTGATGACGAGTTCTCTGATACCAACTAGGAATGCTGTTATTACCATTTCTCAATGGCTATTGACTCCACCAGAGAAAGGAATGATTTCTTGGTCCCGTCCAGTGACAGCCAGTGTTATTGAGATCTCCTGCCACAGAGTTTAAAGGTTCCCTCTGTAGATCAGTACAAATCCTCAGTACCAAGAAAGTCCTGGGCCAGCTGACCCAGACTGACCAACATGAAAACATATATGCACTTCAGCTCTTGTTGAAAACTGGCACATGCAATTAAACCATTATCAAAAACCCCAGAATGAGGGAAAAATAAAGGAAGACCATTTCAGTGGGTGCTACCCCTTCACCCCTTTTCCAGGTCTGCACTGGAAAAGGGACAGAGCTGAGTGGATTTCCACCCTTTCCACATGTCTCCTTACCCATGCTGGCCTTCGAGCAGGTCGTCCTCTTCAAAATCTCATACACCTATGTCAGAGACAAAGATGGGGGTGGGGGGTGGGAGAGATACAGATGAGGGGGAGGTGTGGTGGTTCATTTTTAGGAAATATACAACATTAACAGAATATTTCTCTAAGACCCCTCATGCCAATTTCCACCAACTCCAGGGTACAAGCAGACATATATCCCACGACCCCAGTTTTGCACTTGCGTCTGAAATGATGCCGGCAATGGAGGTGAAGCCCCTTTCCCAGGGAAGACCCACTTTCCTGAGAAATCCCAAGAAGCCTGCTTGTGTGTGCCCAGAGTCACAGGAGACATGTCACAAAAAGAACAGGACTGTGGCAGGGCAGGGGATGGGGCTATCGCTGATTCTGTCTTTCATTCCTGTCAAGTAGATCATCAATCACAGGCCTCATGTATTGTTCGAGGTTTTTCCTCTGGGAACCATGAGTGAATGCTTAGTCTGGTGGTGCCCAGCTAAGTGTCAGGAGGCAGAATCTGGGGGAGGGGTGTTGTTATGCTCCCTGTGGGATGTCAGACACCCCGCTGTCTTTTCAGAACGATGTTGAACTACGGGGGAGGGGGTGTGTGTTTAATTCCTACCCCCTCTAATTATTTTCTCCTTATTTCAAACCAACTCATTTATAAAATAAAAGGTCTAACCTTCTATAAAGGAGGCAATACTATTTTTTTTTGGCTAGGTAATGGGATTAAGTGACATGCCCAGGGTCACACAGCTAGACTAATATTCTTCAAATCCATTGAAGGTAAGGAATCCTGAGATCTTACTGCAGGATGTCTAAAGGGCCTTAAATATCCTGCTTAATTTTGTCATTATATTCCTAATGTTGAGGGTCTAATTAACAAGGCACCTGATCAACCTGGGGAGCTCCCAGGGAGGTGAGGCTCCATTTGGAAGTCCTAAGAGTACATCTTCACACAATGGCTATGTCCATTGGCATCTCCTTGAGAGGACCAAGGATGAGCTCTGATTGAGTCTCGGTGACTGGGGTGACCCCTAAGATTAGGAGGATGGCTCATGGGCCAGTGGGATGGCGACACCTGTGGGGACTGCTATCTCTGCGGCACTCTCAGGATCTCAAAACCAGGAGGAAAGAGGCAAAAAGCAAGGGCTGAGATGAAGACCTCCCCCATCCACCTTTGATAGACCAGTGCAAAGGAGAGAGGGGCTCCTCCTATAATCTCCATGTCAGCCTGCTCATCTTGGAGGAATCCTAGTCATGAAGTCTTCCTCAGGGTATCTTTAGTTCTCCCAAGAAGGAATCAATGGACACAGTCTCAAGCAAAGGCTCAAATCCCTGATGCCCCACCCTCGCCCCACCCCGGAAGCCTGGCCATCACTCTCCCTGCCCACCTGGTAAACTTATCAGGACACTCCGTGGATCAAGGCCATACACAAAACCTAAGACATCGGTGATAACTTACTGCAGCAAGACCTTTTATTTACCATTGGCTTGTTAATTACCCTCCTTTGCTAGATCTCTTTATCTGTCGCGGTCACTAATCTTGGGTTTCCCCCTCGACTTTCTCCTGGGCCCCCTTTACTTCTCCTCTGTCCTATCTCCCTTGGTGATCTCAGCAGCCCCATGGGTTCAATGCCCATCTCTATGCAGGTGATTTCCAAATCTCTATTTCCAGCCCTAGTCTCTGCTAAGGCACAGTTAAACCCTGCCAGTTGCCCTTCGGACATGGCAAACTAGACATCTATTGGGCATCTCAATCGCAACGTGTGCCAAAACCAGAACTTCTCATCTTCCTTCTTTCTCCCTTCCCCTGACCCCATTGTCCCCAGTTCCAAACTTCCCTATTCTGGCCAAGGTCCCCAGTATCTTTCCATCATTCCCCCGAGTTCATGACCTCAGTTTTACTCTCAGCTTGGACTCACCTGGACTTACAATCCTCTTCCATCACAGCCAATAAAGCTTATGTTTGCAAAGCACTTTACATACATTAATTCATTTGATCCCCAACCACCCAGGGAGGTTTGTTTGGGCTATTCTTATCTGTTACAGATAAGAAAGCTTAGCACCGAGAAGAAGGAAGGAAGGAAGCATTTATTAACTACTTACTGTGTGCAAAGGCATTCGCATGTTGGGAAGGGATACAAGTAAAAGGACAGCCCCTTCCCTCTAGCAGCTTCCACCAACAGAGGAAGGTTGTGGGGAAAGGGAGACTAGATCAGACTTCAACAGAAGTGTGAGCGGGATGCTTTCTTCAGGTTCAGAGCAATAAGGACAGAGGCAGTGAGCATGTTGTAGTGGTGGCAGGGCTGGCCTCAGAGTCAGAAGAGCTGGGTTCAGGTCCTGCCTCCAAGGTACACTGGCTAAGGAGGCTAACCTCTCCCTGCCCCAGGTTCCTGTCTAAGACTGTTGGTGAGAAGGGGCCAATCTGCTCTCGAAGAGGGAAATGCTTCACCAGGAGGTCCTTCCCCAGGGGAAACCACAGGTCTGGTCCCAGCTCATTATTGGCAGGTAGGGAGTACTTTTTGAAGAAGAGAAACAAGAAGGAAGGGGTCTTTGGGAACCTGCTGATGGGCGTTTTAAACTCTCCCACTAAAAACAACGGCTCCCCCTTGGATCAGGCTGGAAACGTGACAGTGAAATTCTTTTCTGAAGGCCCCTTTGATGGAGATAAGACAAGCAATAATCTTCTCCACTTCACCTAGGAGTGAAATGGAAACTCAGAAGAGGCAGGTGACTGGGCCAAGGTCACACAATTGATAAGTAGCAGAATGGGGACTCCAAAGCTCTCTTGGAGACTGCCTGCCTTTCAAGGCCTAAATAGTGCTGTTATAATATAGGACAAGACTTTCTATTGCTAATGGGAGTGGTAGAGTCTCAGGGCACTGGGGCGTGGTGACTTGGGGAAGGACTTGGGGCAGAGAATGGCCTCTGGTCTTCCTTACTTGGCCATCAGCTTACCCTACTCAGATTCCACCTGGAGGCCTTGCTCCAAGAAGGACATAGAGGGGGGCAACCAGGATGAGGAAGGGCCTTGAGTTCATGCCATCTGGGGACTGGCTGAAGTTAATTTGGGAGGAGGGTGAGGTTCTGCCTGTAAAGATACAGGCAGAAAAGAGCTGTGTCTGGAGCATTTGAAGGGTGGGATTGACTTTATTCTGTTTGGCCCCAGAGGCAGAACCAAGAACAGTGGATGGCAGAAAGGACAAATTCAGCTAGATTAAATAAGGACCACCCCCCGCCCCCAACCACCAAAGAGAGCTGGCCCCAAGGGGGGGGATCCTCTTTTTGGAAGTGGGAGTGGATTCCCACACTCTGAGGCCCTGTAGCACAGAAAGGCTAGTTACTAGTTGGGAATGCTCTAGGGATTCTGGTTTAGGTCCAGGGTGGAGCAGAACAGGCTGTGCTGAGAGCAAAAGCAGGGCACAGTGTCTTGGAAGGGGGCTTAGAACTGGTTTTAGGAGACTTGGGTTCAAATCCAACCTCTGCTCCCTCCTTCCTTAAGGGGGCTAGCTCCTTAAGCTCTCTGGACCTTCATGTGTCAAATGAGGTGGGTGGTCTAGAAAATCGGTAAAGCCCCTTCCAGCTCTGAATCTTTGCCTCTATGATCTAGCTCCCAATCTGGCCAGGTCCCCAGGCTATGGGACTGTGCCCACCAGCAGTTTAGGTCTTGAAAAGCACTTTGCTGAGGAGAGAGACTCTTCTTAACTCCCTCTTAAGAAAATCTTGTGTATTCTTCAGCTGCAATACAGCTGGGCCAACAAAAGCCCCTTTCCCCTCAAGTCTAGTGGACCCACTGCAGAAGTGTTGGGCAGACCCAGAGCAGGACTCGTGGCCACCTGATCCGTGCCTTCTTTCCCCCAGCTAGACTCAAACTCCAGACTTGTTTATTTGCTCTGCAGAGAAGGCCTCAGAACAGCAACTTGGCTGAAACCTTAATTTCTTGTTTAGATAAAAGGCTTGCCCTGAGCTGAGGCACATACAGCATGAGGAATGGCTGCCTTCCCAGCTGGCAGCTGATAGATAAACACAAAGCAGCCCCTGCACCAGGGCAGGGTGGCCCCGGTCAGATTGTAAGCATTCATTTGTTTTGACCAATGGGCGCAATGTCCACACCAAACCTGGTGCCTGGCTTCTCTGAGACCCACATTCCATGATAGGCAGGTCCAGGGGCCATCTAACTCCAAAGCTGAGGAGTTATATGTGGGTTGGAGCTTACAAAATACAACCCAGGCTGAATTTTCAGGGGGCTCCGAGAGAGTCATCACTTTTCTCTCTCTGATTTACAATGATTCAGGACCAGAGACATTATTCAAAGGTGGAGGCACACATTGTACTTCTTGCCTCTCTCCCACAACGTACAAGGAAGCCTTCTTCTTCCCCACTTTTGGTCAGCATAATATTCTAAGTTCTGGAATCTGTCATTTCATGACTATGGCATGAATACCATTCTACCATTGGATGAAGACCTTGGAAAGGAAACTCACATTGGATTCCCAAGGGCAACCCCTCAGCTGTAGAGGACACAAGAAGGCTAGCCATACTCACTATGGTACTCCGAGTTTTGCTGTCGAAAAAGGAATCCTTATCGCTCAGGTCAAACCTGTGGGGATATTGAAGAGAACAGGGCATTGGTTACTGGAGAGAGCCTTGGCCCATGTTCTGTCTATTGGGAATTGGGAAGTGATAATGTCACAAATGATCACAGAAACAGGACCATTGTTGGCAACTAAGAATGAAGACTGACCACTTTTGTTCAAGCCTTCTTTGGGGGAGAAAACCATGAGCAGGAGACAACATATTTGCTATTTTTTACAAGGCTTCCCCCACCCACCCACCCTGAGAACTCACTTAGGCTACTCGGAATTAAATACAGAACATGAATGGCTACTCACTCACGAACAGGCTTCGTCCTCAATCATTGTTGCCACAACTCTGTCAGGGAAAGGCACTGGAGAGAACATTGGACTTGGGAGTCAGGGACATCTGGGTTTAAATCCCAGCTATGTGACTTTACTAAGCGCCTTAACCTCTCTGGGCTGTAGTTTTCTTGTGGGTAAAATAGAGGAGGTAGTAGTCTCGGGTCTAGGCAGTGCAATGGAGAGAGCACTGAGCCTGGAGTCAGGAAGACCTGAGTTCAAATCTGGCCTCAGACACTTACTAGCTGTGTGACCCTGGACAAGTTGCTTCACCCTGTTTGCCTCAGTTTCCTCATCTGTAAAATGAGCTGGAAAAGGAAATGGAACTACTCCAGTATCTTTGCCAAGAAAACCCCAAATGGGTCATGAAGAGTCAGACATGACTGAACAAGTACTCTCGGGCTCCAGATCCCATGATTATATACACACACATCCATGTAATAGGTGAGGAAACTGACCCTCAGAGAAGGGGAGTGAATAGTCCAAGGTCACACACCGCTAGTAAGTAAGGGAGCCTTCTAACCTTATTTTTAGTCTTCTTCCCACATCACCCTGCCTGTCATGCAGAAGAGTCAGCAGCAGCAGCAGCGGAGGGTGGCCCGCTCTAGGCTGGGAAGCCGGGCTTCACCATGGAGGAGGACCTCGTGGGATGGGACTGATCTTTCAGGGGTCTGTGCTCAGCCACCAACGTTCACATGGCACCTCTGTCACCTCTGGGTGATCACAGCTAAGTCCTCTCACCCCTCTCTCTGACCTTCCGTTTCCTCTTTGATCCAATGTAGATCTCAGATTGAGGGCTAGAAGGGGCTTCAGATGTCACCTAGCCCAACTTCTTGTATCCTTTAACCTCCATCCCATCCGAAGTGGGGTAGCTTAGTGCAAAGAGCAGAGGGCTGGATTCCAAGCTAGCTAAAATTCTACATTGTAGACAGGCAGAGGGCTGAATCACAATTGGACGTTCCCATGCTGGCACCCCTGCGCACGTGAACCCACAGGTTTCTCAGCATATGGACAGCTCAGTGGCGCAGTAGTACAAAAGACTCCAAATCCTGCTTCAGACTCTTCCTAGCTGTGTGTCCCTCCCTGTACAAATCACCTAACCCCCATCTGCCTCAGTTTCCCCATCTGTAAAATGGGGATAATCACAGCACCTGCCTCCCAGAGTCGTTGTGAGGATCAAAAAGGATTGTAACACAAGGACTTTGCAAACCCCGGTAGCCCTACAAACACTAGTTACTATTACTATTATTATTATTATACCGATGGAGGTATTAACTTTCCACCCAGGAACACTATGAGGCTCCAGTGCTCTGTAAACTTTGACTCCCTTAGGGAGCTTGTGGTCTCAACAGGGGCTAAGGCATCTAGGTGGATACCAATGATGTGACAGAATCTTTATTCTGCCTTCCACAGGAGGTAGGAGGTGGTTACTGTCCCGTGCCAGCAGAGACCCCAAGGTAAGTTGTACCTCTTCCCACCCTGGCTAATGGAGTGAAACAGGCTGGGCCTTGTCCGTGGTGACATCAAGCCTGGGACTCCACCACTGAGCCAGTTGGGGCAGGGCACGGTTTCCTAACATACTGCTGGGCCATGAGACCTTGGGCCAGTCCCTTCCCCTCTGCTGAATCTCTGCATTATTGGTGGGTTGGGATCCGCAACATTCAGTCCCTGGCTCTTGACACACGTTGCTATTTACAGGGACACGCTGAGGAGGACAGAGGACTGAGGCTGCTGTGGGACCTGTTAACAACCTCACTGGCTTGCTCAGTATCACCAGGGGTGTAACTGCAAACAGTATTTACTTGTGAGATGACACCGGTGCAAAGAAGGAGGGGCAGCCTTATTGATTTAGGGGCCTTTGGTTCCAAACCAAAGAAAACAGTATTCCCTTATTAGGAGCGAGGCCAACTGCCCTCGACCCAGACCAGACCGCCTCCCTGCGCTGGCAAGGGAGAAGACACCCGGTTCAAGCCTGGCTTCCTAAGGTGCCTCTCCCCAAGGGGCTGCCTCCTGCTCCTCCTCCTGGCTTCCTCAGCCGGCCACGAGGCTCTGAGCGCCAGTCTGGGATCCCTTTTCCTCTGGAGCTGGCCACCTGCTTTCAGGCTGGAGGACAGCTTGTCTTTCTTCTCACCTGCTCTAGAGGGAGGGAACTCTCCCTTCTCTGGTTTCTCCCAGGATTCCTTTATTTGCTCACCTTTGGCCTAGCCCCCAGCTTCTCGGGGCACCCTCCCTGGTGGGCACACTGCCACACTCTCTCACTCTGGACTGCCCGCTCCCCACCCTCCCTGTACACTAGGTTCCTTGAGGACAGAGGTCAGATGGTTTTTCATTCAATTCGACTCCACACTTTTATAAAGTACCCACTATGTGCCAGGCCTACTCTGTACTAGGGGATACAAAGTGAGAAGCCTCCTGGCACCTTGATGAGCCTACAGTCTACCAAGGGGAGGAACAGGACACATATATCTATATATCCACATGTATCTACACGTCTACATAGGACACACATGTGTCTGTGTGTCTACATAGAAAAGTGAACAGAAAAGCTATGCGGATAGAACACCAAGTAATATATTCTGGGTAGGGGCAGAACTAAGGGCTAGCAGTTTGATAAAAAATGAGTAGGAGGTCCCACTTTAGTAAACCTTGGCATTGCAAGAGGCAGGTGAGAACGGAGAACATTGCAAGCATGAAGGATGGGCTGGACATGTCCAGGACAACAAGCCAGCCAATCTTTGTATCCCGACAACCCCTGAACCTCTGACATCAGAGGGCAGGGCCTGGCACCCGTCGATGACCAATCCACCTTTCTGGAGTTACAGTGATTTATTGACTGCCATCCACACTGAACATCTCTACAAACTCTCCGGGCAGAAGAGCCATGCCAGACATGAGGGGGCCAGCAGAACAGCCGTGCAACCTCTCAGTTTCTAAAGACGAGATACCCGGGTGCCCCGGGCAGTCTGAGCAGCGAGAAGCCGGAAGCCGGAAGCCTGGGCCGGCCAGGCTCAGTTCATACTCACAGGTGCTGCTTTTCCCTGGAGAAGGTGAAAGAGAGTCTTTTCATGCTCTGGGATCTGTTGCCAGCCACCCGAGGTTGGATAGGCTCTGTCATTTTCTGGAGGACGGAGTTAATTTTTTTGAGGAGGCCCCGGCTCTGGTTAATCTGGTACATCTGCAGATTGGGGGAGAAAGGAAAGGAAACCGGTATCATTCGGCTGTGTGTGTGTGGGGGGGACCCTTCTGATCTGGTCCAGCACAGGCCCAGCAGGATCCTGCTGTACATATGAAGACAGAGAGACCTTCCCAAAGAGCCTGGGAGGAAGATGGAGAGAAAGCAGCAAGCTCGTCAAATCCAGCACTTTCGTCACACATTCAAGGAGATGCCTGTTCTCTGGGAGATTGCTAGATGATGCAAGAAGGCACGGTCTGATTGATAGGACTATGTAAACAACCCATCATACCTCTAGTTCTTGTCTCTACAGAGAAATAAACCAAGCTAAATAAACTGTAAGGAACAGGCTGTAAAATCCCTTCATAGCTGTCCACTTTCAGGAGTTCAGTGAGCAGGAAATGGGGGCAAAAGGAAAAGGATAAGTTGGGCAAAGATGCCCCAGTGGAGGCTCGGAGCCCAAAGTTTCATCGAATTTTCATTGGCCACCCATTCCAGGGGGCTTTAAAGCCATCTCTTCTAGTATCTGAGCCTTTTTTCCCAGTTTGGGCTGGTGTTTTGTGTGCCACAAAATACCAGACCCAGATTCAGGTCTGTGCTTCTTTTCTGCAAAATGGACAGAGGGAGGTAAGGAGGAAGTTTTAACAATCTCTGCAACTGTCCCCTCCAAGAGCAAATGCAGTGGGAGGCCAGGTGCCTTCTTATTGTTACTGAGAATACTTTGGTGGAGAAAAAAGACCAGTCACCATTGGCATGGAGGGCCATGCAACTGACCAGCAAACCATCTTGTCAAGCAGCCCGGCCCCATGTCAATAGCCTATGCTCCTGAGCTTTCCTGAAGCTATGGTAGGGCTAGGATAGACAGAGAAGCGCTCACCTTCTTGGTGGGCATTTTGAGTTTCAAAAATTCAGCCTCTCGGCACAGAACGTTCCAGGGCGCATGGATCTTCACAAATCCAATTCCATGTATTTTAGTCTGGAAGGAGAGAAAAGAGCTTCAATTGGGGCAGTTAGAGAGCTCCTTGGGACTGGCAGTCCAGCTC
>NW_020951147.1:1357425-1370376 GCF_900497805.2 Vombatus ursinus
TTCAATTGGGGCAGTTAGAGAGCTCCTTGGGACTGGCAGTCCAGCTCAATTTCAAGTGATAGAAAAGCACCCAAGTAAACTCTGGCCTCTCAAAGGGCACCCTGTGAAGTTGGTGGGCATTCATCAATTGGATGGAGGTCTCTAGGGGAGTGCCACAGGGGTCTGTGTTCAGTGCTACGTGATTTAACATGCTTATCAGAGTCTGGGACTCAAGGACAGCTTTAGGTGGAAGAGTACCAGGAAGTAAAATTATCCCAAGATCTGGTCCATAAAAGCACATCCTTCTAGCACCAATATTCTGGGGCAGCTCAACTGTGCGGCAGAATCAGGATGACCTGAGTTCCAAACCAGCTACGGATACTAGGTGCGTCTTGTGGATAGAGCTTCAGCTGGGAAAAGAGGGAGATCCCAAGTTCATGGCTATCGGCAGTCAGGTGACCCAGGGGAAAGCACATTAGACTTTGTATCAAATCGATCTGGCCTGTTAGCAGCACGACCCAGGCCAGTCCCTTCACCTCTTTTACCCTCAGTTTCCTTATCTGTAAAATGATGAGTCTTCAGGGCCTTAGAAGACATGAGATCCAAATTCTCATTTTGCAGATGATGCGCCTGGCGTCACATGGAGAGCTGGAATTGTCATCCAGGTCTTCTGTCCCTAACTCTAGAGTTCTGTATATGCCCCCATACATTCTTTCCCAACAGAATATAAGCTCATTGAGGGCAGAAGCTATTTCATTTATTCCACAAATATCAATTGAGCACCTACTATGTGCCAGGCACTGAGCTAGGCTCTGGGGACACAGAGAAAAAAAAAATGAAACAAACATTGCACTTAGGGAGCATATGTTCCATTGGATGAAAAGAGTAAGAACAAAGATAAACTATTTTTAAATGTATAAAGCAAATACAAGTTAATTTTGGAGCATGAGGGACACTAGCAACCATGGGCCCTGGAGTCACATTTTCGTTTTTCTGTCCCCCACACCTAGCACATGGCCCAGCACGCAGCAGGCCCTCAACCAATGCTTGTTGAAGGAATCCCGCAGGTCTGTGTAGACTGCATTAGTGATGTTTAATTCTAAGAAGCTTAGTCTTCATGGCCACTGATGGTGAATGAATTAATTCAACATCGGTTAAGTGCCTACTGAACGCCAGCTATTGGGCTGGGTTCTGAGGGAGGAGCCTCAAAGGGAAATGTGTCACCATGTGTCACAATCACATGAGGCTATTAGAAAGGGGCAAAATGGGGCAGCTAGGTGGTGCAGGGATAGAGCTCTGGCCTTGGAGTCAGGAGGACCTGAGTTCAAATCTGGCCTCAGACATTTGATACTTACTGGTTGTGTGACCCTGGGCAAGTCACTTAACTCCGATTGCCTCGCCAAAAAAAAAGGTGGGGGGGAGGGCAAAGCAAGGACCACCTGAGGTTTCAGGGGGAAAGATGGGACCACCAGATGCACTAGGAAGGCTTCCTGGAGAAGGGGGCATGCAAACAGGGCTTTGGGGGTGTCTAGCAGACAAAGGTAGAATGAATCTCAGAGGCCACTGAATTTGACAGTGTCATTTTACAGATGGAGAAATTGAGGCCCAGGGAAATCACAGGATCCTGGAGTTAGAGCTGGGAGGGGCTTCAGAGGCCTTCTAGTACAACCCCCTCATTTTACAGATGAGGACACTGAAGCCCGCAGAGTCCAAGTGACTTACTCAAGGTCACACAGGTGGGATTTGAACTGAGGTCATCTGACTCCAACCCCCCCTCCGCCCCGCATCTCTCAAGGAAGGCACACGAGACACAGAGCTCCCCAAGCTCCCCACTAACTACAGCTGCCTGGTCCTGCACACTCACAAACTCACTGCTGCGGCACAGTGGGAACCCGCCCTTGCAGGGAGCCAGGGTCCATCCCAGTCACGCTCGGTAAATGACTTCTGAGATGCTCCAAGCCTCATGGGGGCGGGGATGGGGAAGGAGGAGGAATCATCATCATCCCAAGGGTTCTCTTTCCACGCACAGAACACTGCCACCCAAGAGACTCCAATTATGTGCCTTGAAATCCATGGAGACCGCTCCTGACAGCGGCCCCCGACCTGCTGTTTGTTTCTGGATCCTTGGTTTATGTGAACAACACAGCCCATCCTTGGAAACATCTGGCCAGAGCAGGGCACTGGGTCATGGGACCCAGGGTGCACGTGGCTCAGGCAAAATGGGTTAACAGTAGTGCCCAGTTTATTGGCCAAGGATGCTGGGAAGTTTGCAAGAAGACTCAGGGAACTGGGGCTTCATTTTTTCCCAAGCTAAATGCCAAAGACGACGTGGGGCCCGGCAGGTTTCCGGCTGCTTTCCTCTAGGGGCTCCCAAGACATAAGAGGCAGCTACTGTGGATGTTTGGCCCCAACCACCAGTGAAACGACCCAAGTGAGACAGCTGCCTGAGGGGGCTTGTCCAAAGCCAGGCCTCAGGACCACCAAATACTGATTCATTCTTCCAAAACCTAGCAAAGCACAGGCACATGCTGGTTCATTCAAAGGGAATGAGACACTGACTCTGTGATGGGGCCAGGAGAAACCCTCTGAACCAATGTTTACCAACGTGAAGGAGCTATGAACCCCTGGGGCATTGTGGAGCACTGGATTTGGAGCCAGAGGAATCTGGGTTCAAATCCTGCCTCACTACTGCACTTAGCACAGTACCTGGCACATAGTAAGTGCTTAATAAAGTTGATTGACATCGGGGAAGTTCTCTCAACTCCTTGGGCTTTGATTCCTCACCTGCAGCGTGAAGGGGCTGGAGCAGTAGCCCTCGGAAGGCCCTTTCTGCACTTGATTGATGTCATATTGACCTGGGAGCCCACATTTAGGAGGGAGAATCACAAAAAATACATCACCTTTTAAGTACTAAAACCTCTCCTGCTCCAGGGAGTCCTGCTCAGCCTCTCTTATTTCCAGTGCCTTCACTTAGGTCATATTTCTGACTTCTGTCGAGAGTTCGCCGTGTCTCTATCTATTGGCTAGTCATCTTCCCCAGGCTCAGGGAACCTCTTTCCATGGTGTTTGAAGAATGTATGGGGACATATACAGAGCTCTAGAGTTAGGGACAGAAGACCTGGATGACAATTCCAGCTCTCCATGTGACGCCAGGCGCATCATCTGCAAAATGAGAATTTGGACCTCATGTCTTCTAAGGCCCTGAAGAGTCATCATTTTACAGATGAGGAAACTGAGGGTAAGTCCGTTCTGCACCATAGACAAGAAAGAGGGGTACAAGGTTGTGGGGCCTCAGGGGCCTCCCCACCCAGCATGCCCATTAGACTGTAAGCTCCTGGAGTATGGGCAGGGACTGTCTTTTGCCTCTTTTTGTGTCCCCATCACTCACTGCCTGGCACACAGAAGGCATTTAATAAATGAATATTCTTCAAAGACCCTGTTAGGAGGTACGCTGAGGAAGGAGTCACAGTAGCCTGGAGAAGATGGCTGGAGAAGAAACATCGCTGTGCTCATTTCACAGACGAGGAAAGGAAGTGAATCCCCAGGGTCACCTGATTAGCATCAAAAGGATGTAAGGATCACAGATTTTGGCCAAGAAGGGACTGGTGAGGAAATTGAGGCATGGAGAGGTTAGGTGACTTGTCCAGAGTCACACAAATCAAGTGGCCTATCTTAAACCTGGCTTGCCTTACTCTTCAACCTAGGCTCTTTCTACCACCCGTTCAAAGAGCCCTGGACTTGGAATCAGAACTCCCAAACTCTACTTTCTCACCTGCCAAATGGGGAAAATGACCTGCCTTCCCAGGCAGCTTTGAGGAAAGCCCACAGTGGATGGTAAAATGCTAGAGAAAGCAGCATGGCTGTCTTTTAACAGCAGTATCAACACATTATCATTCTTGTGCTGGAGCCCTTGAGGCCCCTCCCCATCAGACTGATTCCACCTCCGCCACAGGACAAGAGATTCGGTTAAGAGCCAAGACTTTCAGCACCAAGAAAGGATTCAACAGAAAACAAACACCAACACCACCCCCAGTCAGCCCAACCAACAAGCCTCAGTTAACCAGGAAGCCCAGGCTGCCAGAGCCCTCCCCCACCTCCCCCAGCATTCTGGTTAACAAAGGTTTGCCTGTAGGCTGAGGCAGAGGTGCTTAACTGTGGAGAAGGAAAAGTCCCCAAGGGAAATAAGGTCAGAGGCTTCAGCCTAGCCTCCACCAGCAGCCCCCCAGGAAAGGGAGGCACCCTGCTCTGCTCAGAGAACGTGGAAAGATTCATTAACCTCTGGGTCAGGAAAAAAGGAAAAAGGAAACAGGAGCAGTCACAAAGAGAAAGGGGCTGCCTTGGGAGTCGGTGGATGGCCCCTTCCAGCAGTTGCTAGATGAGCACCTGGGAGGGATGCTGGAAAGGGGATTCCCGCTCAGGAGAGGGAAGGTCAGATGGCCTATGCAAAGGTCCCCAGTGGCCCAAGGTTCCTGTCAGGCAGGGCAGGAACCCATGACTGTGGTTCTATACATACAGGAGGTGCTTCCTAAATGCTTTCTGAGTTGCTCCAAACAACATGGGGGAGGGAGGGGAAATACCATCCTCACAAGGCCTGATGCTTAGATATTCTCATCTGATCCTCACAAGGTACATATGAAGGATGCTATTGTCGATGTTTAGACTTTTCAGTCACGTCTGACTCCTTCTCATCCCATTTTCGAGTTTTCTTGGCAAAGATACTGGAGTGATTTGCCATTTCCCTCTCCAGCTCATTTTATAGACGAGAAAACCGAGGCCGACAGGGTGAAGTGACTTGCCCAGGGTCACACGACTAGTTAAGTGTCTGAGGCTGGATGTGAACTCAGGTTATCTTGACTCCAGGCTCAGGGCTCTATCTACTGTGCCACCTAGCTGCCCATTATCATCCTATTATCACCCCCATTTTAAAGATGAGGAAAATGAGGCTCCTCAGATTCCTCCTCTCAGGAAAGAGTGAATGTCCAAGTTGGGATTTCACATAAAATTTGTAAAGCATGAAACCTTACACTTCCATGGCAGAATATGAACCCAGGTCTCCCTAACCCCAAGTCCAACACTCCTGCTACCACATGAAGACACAAAGAGCCCAGAATTGTTTCATCATGAGAGAAACTTCAGGTGCTGGAATTCCTACAAGTTAACATTCATATAGCACCTATTGTTACCTCATTTGACCCTTACAACAGCCCTGGAGGTAGGTGGATTATGATCTCCATTTGACAGATGAAGAAACTGAGGCAGACAGAGGTTAAATGACTTGCCCAGGGTCACACTGCTAATATCTTACTGACTCAAGGCTCAGAGCTCTATCTACTGCAAACAACAAATATCAAATAATCCTTCTGGGACCTGGGTGAGTCCTAGGGAGTTGGTTCTTAGGACCAGAGTAGTTAAGGGTCACTGGGTTGGGAGTTATGCAGATCTCATGGAGTCTAAGCTCTCCCCCTCTATTCACCAGCACATGCTGCCTCTCCTGATCCTCACCAGCATAGCTTCAGCCTCTTGGAGATCCAGGAAGAACTCCCAATCGTAAGCCAGCCCTCTCTGGGGGCCACTGGCTACTCTTGGTAGTGGCCAGCCGGCAGCACTGACGTGCTCTTTCTTGGCTCAATTCCGCACAGGCCAATAAACATTCCATAACTAGTGACCCAGTGCCCGTGGGGTACCAGGCACTGTGCCAGCCACTCTGGTGGGTGCGATGCCCAGCATGCCCTGGGCACTGTTCCAGGGACCATTCCAGGCTCTGCCTCACAGGCTTCATGACACTGGGCTTCTGGGGGCTGGGATACCCACTCCCAGAAAACAAGACCCATCCTGGGCTCAGGTTCTCCTCTCAGTGAGTTCGATTCCTCCACTAAAGAGGTGGATTTTGTTGCCCTATCGGCAGGTGTGTGCAGGAAGTAGGAAGGTCACGGGGACAAGTGTGGCTTCAGGGACTGAGGCCAATGGGGCGCCCAGGGATGATGAGCAGCGGGAGAGGCAGAGGCCAGAGTGGGTAAGGGGCTAGAGCACTGCCTAGCTTGGTGGGGGCCTCTGTCCCTTGCACTGTCACAGTGCTGCCTGAGGGGGGTGCCCCAGAGCTCAGACCAGGGGGAACAAACAAGGATGAGGTCATGACCTCAGCCAGAGGCAGGCTGGGGGAGGGGGTGGGAAGAGCCCACTGGCTTTGGAGTATAGTCAGGGAGCTCTCCCTGCCAGCTGTGTGAGCCAGGACAGGTAACCTTCACTTCCTCGTGTTTCTAATGGAGTTAAGGATACTTTCCCTGCCTCAGCCGAGTGTTGAGAGGAGCAGAATTTCTAATCCCAGAAGAGCTCTAGAAATGTTTTCCTAGGTCATAGAGGAGCCACCTGCCTCCATCTAAACTCCGTGTGTCAGGACAGCTGGGCATCCCCTAGGGCTGAGGCTGGAGGGGGCCCTTCTACTCAAGGATGGCCCCAGGCCAACCTGGAAAGCTGGGCAGCCCTTGGCACACTTGTTCCCTCCTGGTTCAGCCTCCAGGAAGCAGGAAATTAGAGGTGTGAGGTGGGGAAGGGGGGGGCAGTGAGGCAAATCCAGCCCCAGACCAAGAATCCTCCCCCCAGCAACACCAACCAGTGGCCACCAAGCCTCTGCTTCAAGTTCATCAGCCACGGTCCAACCCACTTGGGACAACAGCTCCCATGGTCAGCCCTAAATGGGCCTCTGGACAGCTGCCACCCACTCTCCTAGTTCTGTCTTCTGGGATCAAATCTAATCCCTAATCCAAACAATCCTTGTATACAGCCATCACACACACACTCCCCCCCCCCCACCCATCTTCAGCTTCCTCCTTGATCCTTGTGTGATGAGCCCTTCTCATGCCTAGGTTGTTAGCAGCCTCTGGATACTAGCTAGTTTATCAATATCCCTTCTAAACAGTGGCACTCTCTCTGGGGGTGACTGGGCTAAGGCAGAGGCCAGCGGGGCAGTCACCTCCTTAGTCTGGGACACTTTACCTCTTTGCAAGGTCTCAACCCACAATGAGTCACACGGTTGACTCAAATCGAGCTTAGGGTCCACTAAGACACTCAGATCTATCTCTCTTTCCCTCTCTCTCTCTCTCTCTCTCTCTCTCCTTCCACGCCCCACTGCTTCTTTAAACGAGATAATATTTGTAAAACACTTAGCACAGCACCTGGCACATGGTAGCCACTTAAGAAATATTTCTTCCCCCTCTTTCCCCTCTTCTTCCTACTCTTTGGGGTTCCCACATTTTTCTTGTGATTGATCTTAGAGCAGGCTGCCGAAGAATTCCCACTCAGCTGTTAAATGGGGTCACACACACTCCCTGCCCTCCCAGGGGCATCTGCATTGATCTAGAGGATTCAAAGGTGTCCTTCACATCCAAAGGAATGACGTGGGCATGAGAGCATCATGGAGCCCCGCCTAGGCTGCCAAAGAGATGAGGAAACTGAGGCAAGAAGTGACTTATCCTGTGTCACACGGTTTGTAAGTGTCCAAGGCTGGATTTGCACGCAGGTCTTCTCTGACTCCCAATGCTTTCTTTCACCTCCCCATGATGCCCCCTAGCTGCCCAGCCTTATGGAGTGGGGATGTGCCAGTCTTCTCACTGCCAGGGGCCATGAGGAGAGGGGCCTTCCAGTTTCAGATGTGACATTTACCACGGAGCCTGTCTCCTTAGCTGCTGACCTACGTGCAGGGAGACATTTCCCTATTCTTAGCTTCCTTCACTTCTGCTGAGTCAATAGGCATAGTTACCTCTACGTCCCTCCACAGCTCCAGGGACCAGCCAATGGTGCCCGGAGCAGTCACCCAGTGGCCTCTGAAGGAGCCTTCCTGCCTTCTCCACCAGGGCCAGCCACCTTTCTCTAAAGTGGGAGCACCCACAGAGTCAGGAAAGAAAGGGAGCAAAGCTCTATGACAATTATGAAGGAAGATCCTGGAAATGAGCATTCTGAATTACAGGTGGGGAATGCTTCCATTCACACAGCTCACACTCACATAGCTGTAGCTTTTAATGGTCGTGCCTTTAATAGGGTCTCTCCAAGTTCAACACTGGGACAGGGTGTGCTTCCTCTCCCCCTTAAAGGCCAGCCTCCAAGGGCATAGAGTCCATCTATTTTGGGGCTGGAGTATTCTGCACTTTCTAAAAATAGGTTACTCCCATAATATAAACACCCAACATCCTATATGGCACAGCTTCAAAAAATGTGCACTTTAGACAGGAAGAGCTATTTAGGTGGTGGAGTACATCTATGTTCCCACTCACGGAACCCCACTGCTGGGGGTCCTGAGCCCTAGAACCTCAGGTGTGCTGAGGCAGTAACCGAAGGCCTTTGGATAGCATTCACAATGGAGCTGCCCGGACAGGAACACCAGTATCTTGTGTCCTCATCCCTAAAATAAGGACAATGTGAGGACCCCGTGGTTCCTTCTAACTCGACGAGGCGTCTGGGATCCCATCCTCCTGAAGGTATTTGGCCGGCCTGTCTAACTTGTCATTCTGAATTTCTATTTCTTTCTCTTTTACTCACTCTTTCTTTCTTTATCTCTTGAAAAGAAGAGATTGGAATGTAGCCATCTAGCCTAAATGTTCTTTTCCCCAAAGGACCCAACAGATAGGTCTAGGCGAGCTCAGGCCTCTAGTAAGAAGCCAGTTCCTCTCCTTTGAAATGGATCAGAGAGCAGCCATCCCTGGTAGTCACCCTGGCCCTAGCTCCCTCACCCCTCGCATATTCCCTAACATCCAGGCAGCCTTTTAATAAGACTCTGGTCTGGGTTTGTTTTCGTCTTTGTGTCTGGTTGTGCAGATGGCAGCTGTGCGTTGCTCTCTACAACAGATCCACCTATGGGGGTGAAATTCCATTAGGGCATAGGATAAATGGCCTTGAACTTTGATCAAGGCCCTCCCCTAACACGCTCCACCATACACACCAGATCAGGTGAGATGGGAAAAATTTAGACTGTGTCTGGGGTGTCAAAGTATCTGACAACTTTTAATAGTCAATGTGATGCTTCAGTGCACTCAGAAGAGATGTCCAACCAGCCACTAGGCAGCCTTAAGGAGTAATCCCCAAATAAATGGATTCGTTTCTTTGGAATGGAAATAATGCTTTGGGGGCAGATAGGTGGCACAGTGGATAGAGCACCTGCCCTGGAGTCAGGAGGACATGAGTTCAAATCTGGCCTCAGACACACTAGCTGTGTGACCCTAGGCAAGTCACTTGACCTCAATTGCCAAAAAAAAAAAAAAAAATAATAGTAATAAAGCTTTGCCTAGAACTTGTCTCCCTCAGGGCTGTGCCCATTTTAGGATCTTATTTAGAACTAATGGTTGGAAAAAGTTGATTGCTGAGGCATATGTACACACTGAGCATTACATCCTTAGTCATATTCGATGATACCAGGAATCTGCACCAATAACTATAGTACTCAGCATGAAATTGCTGCTACCCAAATTGAGTTTCCTCCAAACCTTCTCAACCCTTGTTCTCCAACAGCCTGAAGAAACCTTGCTGAGTGCTAGTATTTTAGAAGAGAAAAGCCTTCCAGTCCCTTGGAAGGAATGGGGTTCCTGAGGAGCCAGCAATGATTGGTCCTTTGTTTCTTCCCAGGCGACCTGGTGCCAAGCTAATCAAGCTATCTGATCACCAGGCCAGGCCTTGTGTCTCTCCTGAGCTCCAGTCAAGCAGCTCCCACTGCCTGCTGCTCATCTCTTCTGGGACAGCCCACAGGCATCTATTTAACTTGCCTCACTGTCGTTCAGTCAAAAACCAGCCTTGCTCCTAACTTCAGTTTTCTACCAACATTCCCATGTACTACCGATCAACCGTGATCGCCATCTATGTGCAGTCCTCTGACTCTTCCCCAGTACCCATCCTCTCCCGGGTCTTGGTGATTTTACTTCCTCAATACCTCTCTCTCATGTCTGTCTAATTCCCTCCTCTTGATTCACACCACCATCACCCTAACTCAGGCCCTCATCCCCCTTTGCCTGAACCATTGCAACGGCCTTCTAATTGCTCTCCTTGCCTCCAGCCTCTCCCTATTCCCACCCATCCTCAATAGAGCTATCTAACTGATATCCCTTACATACAGGTCTATGCCCCTCCTGTTCTCAAGAACATTTCATTTCTCCACTGTCTTCAAAATCAAATACTAACTGCTCTAGCCTATCTTTTGAGGTGAACAACATGCCTCCCCTCCCAAATTCTGTGGTCCAGATAAATTGGCCTAGTTGCCATTCCCTGTATAAAGAATTCTATTTCCTGCCCCTGGGCCTTTGTCCAGGCTGTCTACCATGCCTGGAATGCTCTCCCCTTATGGAATTCCTAGCTCAAGTGCCACCTTCCACGTCAAAGCTCTCTTCATTTCCCTGGGTCTTTTCCAACCATTATCTTTCCAATTTCCTCGGTGTCTTCCCTGGAAATAGACATGTGTTTATTTTGTCTATATCCTCTGCTGTACATCTAGGAATATGTTCTGTGCCCTCCTCCCCCTAGTAGAAATGGGAGCTTCCTGAGGACAGAGACTGTTTCAGTTTTTTCTTTGCATCACCAGTGCCTAGCACAGTGACTGGAACGTAGTAGGTGCTTTAAATCTGAGGAGATTTTAGCTCTGGGAATTAATGAGCATGGCTGCTAACCTTCATCAAGGCAGAATCAGAAGTAAGGAGGGAGGGGGCAGCTAGGTGGCGCAGTGGATAGAGCAATGGCCCTGGATTCAGGAGGACCTGAGTTCAAATCCAACCTCAGACACATAATATTTACTAGCTGTGTGACCCTGGGCAGGTCACATAACCCCATTGCCTAACCAAAAAACAAAAAACAAACAAAGAAGTAAAGGGGGAGCTGTAAAGAGAATCATTTAGACTTGAAAAGCTTCTTTCCCATGACAGCTGTCCCAGAATGAGGAGCCCGCCAGGGGTGGGGAGCAAGCTTCCTCCTGGTGGTCTTTCAGCAAGGGCTTAGTGACTGTCTCTAGATGGAGCCTTGTGGTGCCTTGAAGGCCTTCTAGGCCTCTGAGCTCCCCCCCATTCCTCTAGGGTTCCACGAAGGGTATATGAGGCATAGCCAATCTCTACTTTCCAATCTGTTTCAGAAAAAGGGAATGTGCCCTTTGGGAATTTGGAACCTCCCTCCAAATCTGAGGCTCTTCCTGTGGTGGACTGTCTGCTGAAGATTCCTAGCCAATGCTTCTCTTGGTGCTTTGTGCTGGATTTTCAGATAACTGAGTCCTTCTGGAGGCTGCCGCTCATCCAGGCAGGAGTTCTTTATTTGCTAAACATTAAGATACAGTTTCCCAGCAGGTAAACATTGAGCAAGCCTCCATCTAATGCCCGGGAGTCAATAAAAGCCTTTGGCAAGGTTTCACAGGAGCAAGATCTACAGCCCACCTGAGCTCCCTGATGTACCAGAATGTGACTGCTCAGTTAGGGAAGGGTACTCTTTATCGCCTTGGCTGCATCCAATGGTCACTGACCTGCCTCTGTCTGGCCAGGTGTCCCCCCATCCTCCCAGGCACCTGAGGTCTCTACTCTACTCTCCCTCCTCCCTTTTCCCCAGTTGCAAAGTCTTGCTAATGCCTCTCCCTCCCCTAGTATAATTACTCTTCCTTCCTTTCACATGTCAGCTTCATCCCCTCTCACCTGGACTACAGCAATAGCTTCTTCTTCTTTTTTTGGTGAGGCAATGGGGTGAAGTGACTTGACCAAGGTCAAGTGTCTGAGGTCAGATTTGAACTCAGGTCTTCCTGAATCCAGGGGAGGTGCTCTATCTACTTCGCCATCTAGCTGCCCCAGCAATAGCTTCTTAAGCGGCCTCCCTGCTTCCAGGCAGGCCCCTTTCCAATCCAGCCTCCCTACAGCTACCAAAGTCATCTTTGCACTGTGTCACCCCCCTACATAATTAATAAATGTTTGTTGAATTAAATTGGATTCATTCTTTCTTTTCAGCTAAATATGAAGTGGATCTGAACCTGAAGCCAATCTCCCAGAAGCCCCCAGTCCCCAGTCTCCCCACTGCTTTCTCTGTACAACATTTTTCTTCAGCTGCTCATTCTTACAACCTCACAGTATCCCAGAAAGTCAGGGACATCCCTTTCGTTTTTCAGACACCCCATGACCAGGTGAAGGTGACTGCCTCACTCAGCAAGTTAGGGTTAGCAAGAAGGAAGCAGCTGGCTAGCTGTGCTTGGTTTGGAAGTCAACGTGGAAGGAAGAAGACTGAACGTGTGTTCAGTTCTAAGAGTAGGTTGTTCTACTCTTAAGAATAGTCATTGCCCTGGGAAGATCTGGGCACCAGGGGACACAGTGAGATGTTAACGGCGAAATCTAAAAGTACAAGCCCACTCTACCAACTGGGCTTCCCAGCAGGGCTCCGGCCTCCCCCTCGGACCCAACCCCCCTCCAGCCACCCTGATTTATGGAAGTGATAGTTACACCCTCATCTTTCTCCAGCTCGAGTCCAGCCTCCAGAAGGTTGCTCTCATACTCTTCCCGGCGGGATCGCTTGTCATCTTCGTGATGGTCTATCTCGCCTGTGTCCAGGGGCCCATCTTTGCCAGGCAGAGGTTCCTGCTTGAGGTTCTGGGCCCCCAGTGAGGGATCAACATGGAGGACTCGGGCCAGAATGTTGTGGCTTGAGGTCCTCTTGTAATTGTAGACGAGAATGTAGTCCACTTTCCTCTGGCCGTCTCGAAAATAGAGACCATACTTGCAGTTGGCATCGGGGTCCACGGCCAGCGAGTTCAACAGCTACAGAGACAGGAAAGAAAGAGGCCATTGGTCATGGTATTCTACAATCTTTAAAAGGAAACCGATTGCAGCAAGAAATGATTTGTGTCTCTGAAGAGACCCCAGAAGGCAAACTCTGGGAGGGCAGAGCTTTCTTGTCTTTCTGCTCTCTCCCAGAGACAGCAGTAAAGGGATTACAGTGTAGAAGCTTGTGGAGACACTGTTACAGTGTAGAAGCTTG